>NC_143203.1:19055000-19207000 GCF_051530095.1 Phoenix dactylifera
CTATTCAGAGTACTCGCACCAATGAGACAATAACATTTGGGCAGAATAAGGGTGATCAATATCCAAAGTAATACAAGATAGACGACGACGACGACGACGACGACAACGACGACGAGGAGGAGATGAAAGAGAATATCTGGAGGATGGTTGCTGAGTGGATTTATTTTTATGACTTACACTCTAGAAGGAGAGCAGTTGACCTTTTGGGGGCCATTCTATGTTGGACATATAAACTCATAAGCCCTACCCCTTATATTCCCCTTCCTCAGCTAACTGTTCCTAGCAGCAGACAGTCTGACCTTGTATTAATTATTCATTCTCTCTGTAAATCTCTGAGGGAGACCATCTTTTCTCAAAAAAAGAAGTTAGGAGATTTGTTATGGCACTAAACTTCGAATTGAGTTAGACCAAGCTTCTTAGCTTTTCCCTTGACCTGCCTCAGCCTTTATGCATGCCTGAGCAATCAGAGGTTGTAGGTTTGTATAGGAAAATTTATTATAATCAAAATGGATCGAAACAAACTTACTTATTGTAGATCAGGTTGTATCACCAGTTTTCGGTCGAATCACAAGTCGCAAGCATAATTATAGAATTGAAAAATGCTTGTTGATCACAACTTAAGAACCATTTTTGTCAGAAAAAATATTGAGAAAGATCACTCTTTTTTTTTTTTGCAACTGTGTGTGTGTGTGTGTCTATATATATATATATATATAGGCAGAAATTAACTGCTTTTGGCAGTTATCAGATATCCAACATATGTTTTGAAAGGTTGTTTCCCTTCAAATAAAATAGATCTAGTCGACCCATCATGGGCGCAGCGCATCCCAATAATCTGAACTTAGATAATCATAGTGTAGATGGGTCTCCCCCCTTTTCGTTTTTCTTAAAAAAAAAAATAGTTGGGTCGAAATGCAAATCTCTTCACATCAAGTTTGGGTTTATCTGCTTCCGCGAGCCATTGTTGTGCACCAAAAATCTCGAACATGATAATTCATATGCCATTCAATCTTATGTTGAGATTTTATTTTTTAAATAACTTTATTTTCCATAATTTGCATAAGAATTAGCAACAAAAGTGTGCAGTCTCGATGCAAAATCAATTTCTAGAAAATAATGAAAAATTCAAGTTTCCAATATGTAACCCCAACATTTAACTGATATATGAAACCATACAAGTGCAATAGAAATATAGCTACTGCTATCTCAATCCAGATTGACTTTATTTGAAAACAAAATAATGTATAATTATCATAATAATATAAAATTTAATACTGATTATTTTCTGAAACACTAATTACATGATAAAGATTATTTTCGAGCTGGCATTAGAGATTTGAATTAAAAATATTAAATAATAGTCATTATTATCATTATTTACCATGACACTGGCTACTTAAACTATTATTATTAAAATAACAAATTGTATATAACATGACCACTTTAATGGCTATTTTGAAGTAAACTGTCCCCGCTCTGATGAGAAAATGTGTCCTTTTCTCGATTAGAAGAAGCTAGAGTGCTTAATCTTCTTTCAAGATGTCAACCACCGATCTTGCCCTATGCTGATCTCGAAGAACTCAAAGCTCCATTTACACATCCGCACAGATCTCAAATCAGCTATTCATGATCCAATAGTGAATTTGTGCGAAGGAGAGTGAATCTTCCTTTCATGTATCACAGCCCGCTCGGCCTATCCAACCTAGTCCGAAATGAAAGGGGCTTGAACGCTAAAACTAGGCCCGTGCGATGGAAAATTAAAACTTGACCGAGCCAGCTTAAGATAATTATATATATTTAATAAATAAAATTATTTATTAATTATATAACTAATTATATATTATAATAATAAAATCTTATATGATATAATTTACGATATTATTTCAATTTTTTTGTCTGCACCCGAGATATAACTAGCAAATAATTGTTGTGAGGCTAAACACACGTTCGTACAGATCCTCATATATTTTCTTCTTTTAAGTTCGGACATTTTCGTCAGGTTAAGAATTCAAATCCATTCACAAATACTACGATTGGCCCATAGTCAGCCCTAATGGATCCATACTGTAGCATCCTCTTGTCCACATAAATTATGGACCAGATCGGCTCTAATACCATTTGTAACAACTCAAAAATCTCATCCAAAAAGACTATTCGGAAAATATTATTTAGATTTTTTGATCATGTATAAGTACCCAAGATCTATCCAACAAATAAGCGATGTGAAATTAAACACATGTCTGCATAGGTCCTCAAAAAAAAAAAAATTAAACTATTAAAAAAATATCTTGTCATTGGCTGCCAGTGCCCTCATTACATCATCGATGGCCTTATAATATTTTGAGAAATGTTTTTCTAATAATAAAATATAATGGCCTTTAAGGTACCACTTGATATATATTGAAGACATGGGTATGATATTGTATTGTATTGTATTATATAAGTAACGGAAATATCAAGCGATGACCATCATAGGATAATATCTATATTAGGTGTTTAATATCAAGTGCTATATAATCATTATTTCATTATAACAAGAATTATAGAATGGGAAAAGTATTTGTCATCTAAAATTTAACTCATTACAAGATATAAATTACATATTTGATAAAGTTTATGAAAGTACCTTAAAATTACTTGGAAGTACGAAGTATAGTTTCATCTTTTAATATTTTTATTGTGTTTTCAGTAAGTGCATAGGTTTTACTCATTGCTGTTTCTTAATCTTGCTATTATAGCTAAAAATTGTAGATATGACAACTACTTAATTTCAAATGCAAAGTTGGATTCTTCTATGATAAAATACATTTAGTATGATTCTGGGCATCCTTATACATGTTACGAGCATATCATTTAATGAAAAGAGTTTTTTTTTTTTTTTTACATTCATCGTTAATCTTCCATATTTGCAAATTAATCCCCATTTCTTTGTATTTGTATATCAATTTTAGTAATCATATCACTTATTGGTTTTAGGTCCTCGGGGTAGCTTGATTCAAACCAAGATAACTTTCAGGTACGTGACATTGTTATTAAAGTAAACAAACAATCTTTATATATGGTAAACTAGAGGCGATCATCCGTGCTCTAGACGCAATTGGAAGAGAGAGAGAAAGAGGGAGGGAGGGAGGGAGCCGGCCTCTACCACTTCCGGAACCGCAATGGAAGTAAATGGAAACTGGATTTTGTTTGAGCTCTGAACTCGTTTCTCTCCAACCACTGCAGCTTCCTTCCCCAAATGGCTCCAGAGATCTCTCCTCTGCTTTCTACCTTCTATTGCCCCTTCTCCAACTACCTTTCCTCCTCTCTCTAGGTTTTCTGTCCCGCTACATTCCCTTATTCTTGCTATGCCTGCTGCTTGTTGACTTAACATCTCCGCTCCTTCCCTTCTTATATATGTTTGAAGCTCTCCATGCCCAAAATGTTCGGCTTTTCTCGCCGCCGGATGAAGCTCGGAAGGTAATTTTCAGGCCATTTACCCATTTCCTTTGTGCTCATTGACCGTTTCCCCCTTTCTTTATTAGATTTCTGGGTAAAGATTTAATCTTGGGAAGCTGAACCGAAAAAGATGTTTTTTTTGAGGAATTTCTATCAAAAAGATGATAAGTTTATGGGGTTGGGGTTCGTGGCTTGAAGGTCCATTTTACCTATTTGATTTGCTTGTTTTGCTTTCTTAAGAAAATATTAATCTTGGGATGCTTAAGGGAAAATGATGGCTTCTTTTAAAGATTTTCTTTCGAAAAGATTACAAATTTATGGTTCTGTATGGTATAGGCTGAAGGTTCATCTGGGGGATCCTTCGCAGGGGACCAGAAGTCCCAGTCGGCCCACAAAGCGAGTCAACCAGTCCGATGTAAGGGTTCTCTGATGACCCCTATGTGGCTCTTGTTGGTTGGTCTTGTGGAGTTTTGGTTGTTGAGGTGTTGAAGTTGGTGCAGGGAGAGAATGTGGTTTCAGCTTCGGTGAGTGGTAGGTCTGATGACATCAATTGCCCATGCTCATTGGGTGCATTTGATCCCAGTAAGCGCAGTCTGGGGAGTTCTGACAATTGGATGGTGTTGCCGACGGAAGGGCACAAACCAGCTCCTCGATTCCATGTAATGGGTAGTCCTTTGTTGACCACCTTAAATTTGTAGTTGATGATGTTAATTCCTTTCTATTTAAGATGAAGTTTGCTTTACTTTTTGATCGGAAACGGAATAAAATGGTTTTGTTGCCAATAGCATGCAGCAGCTGTTGTTGGGAGCAAAATGGTGGTTGTGGGCGGTGATTCTGGCCACGGATTGTTGGATGACACACTGGTAATGAATTCCGTACTTCCTTCTTAACAGAATTCATCCCTTAGCTCATGATCATTCCTTTCCTGAACTTTGATAATTCACTCAGTTAAGTATTTTGTATTATCTTTTGAATTTGTGATAATGGTTCATGGTGATTGCCTCTGGCAGTTACCAGTCTGAGGGTAATAGTCTGGACCTACATTCTATTCTAATTACATCTCTCAGATAGACTGGTGCGTTATTATGCAAACTAATGCTGTTCAATGCTGTTTACTTCATGCATTGAATTTGCATATTTCTTTCAGATATTAAGTTTGGACAAACTTACCTGGGCTGCTGCTGCTCCAAAGATTCCCTTATCACCAAACGGCTGTTCCTTGAAAATTCCTGCATGCAAAGGTCACTCTCTGGTATACTTCTGATGGCTTGTTGCCACTTGCCCCTGTGTCGTATTTGTTTCAAATTGATTTTGATAATAGGTGGCTTTGGTTTTGCATTAGTTTCTCTTTATTGATAGTGATATTAATTATATGTGGCAGTATTTTGCATGTACTTGTATGTGCTATAAATTGTAGGCAGGGAGGAATGTCATATGGTAAATTTATAAATTTAGGTTACTTTCCTCCTTTTGATTCACTGAATTGCTGCAGTGTACCCACAACTTGCATTTCAAATACCTGACAGCAGAGCAGAAAAATATTCCTAAGCCTCGAGGCCCCTCTTTTGATAGTTATGGAACCTATCATAAGATGTTGGATTGTTGTTATTCAGTTTTCGTTTGTGGACATTTCTGCTCTCTTAACTTTTCCTTGGGTTACCATCACTAAACCTTCTCACCAAACTTCTCCGAAGATACCTATCTACTCGCTGAAGAACGTTGTGAGTTTGCATCCACTTGTGACTTTAAGCTACAATGTGAGCATAGATTGCTTGATATGGTTGATGATCCATTCAGAGTTTCTACATCACAATATTAAATTATTAAGGAGCTTTTGGTCATAAACTCCTGATATCTCTTGAACCTGACTTTGTGCGTTTGATAGTTCAACTACTTATTGGGATTCCCCACCTTGTTTTGAAATCATGATTACCAAGACAATTGTTGTTTTATTTTATTTTACTCTATCTCTTTGCATTCTGCTGTGCTTCATGCTTCCTTTAGTTCTTTTTCCAGCTCCGTTTTGGCTGTGTCATAAATTTTTTGAGAGCTTTGCTCCCCAATTTTGACTTCACACTTGTTGTTGCTATTTTCTCCTGAAATAAGTTATGACATATTTACTTTGGTTTTGTATCCTGTCCACATTTGGGTGGTTGGATGGGCGTAAGCACCTCCATTTTCTCAAAAAGAGAGAGGGATTTTTCTACTTTTTCATGTTTCAAAAGAAAAGGAGGAAAATTTAACATATCTTTGGAGTATGATATTTGTCATTTTCTAATATCTAGTGGTATTGAATTGCAGCTTTTGGAGCTTGCCTAAGACTTGCAGATAGTTCTTGTAAAATATTTTAGAATTTGCATTAAAGGGCTATATGTACTGTTTGATACTTGAAAAAAAACTTATTTCTAGAAGTTGGTAGATTAACATTGATGAATTAAAGAATGCTCATCCTATTGTAACACAGTTGCACGAAGTTAACTAGTAATTGCAGGATTTCTCACCATACCAAAATCCTTAAATCTTAAAATTATAGGATCAACAATGTCCCTTCCACCTCCATATTTCTGGGCTGACCAATTTGGTGGGCATCCATGATATAGCCCCTTATTTATTTAGTTCTATCTGTTTCTTGTGTTCAATTATCATAGGGCTGCCAATGGACTGAACTTGGGGTAAGCAAATCCAAAGATTTCGGCAGTCCAACACAAAAATTTATGACCCCAGACTGAGTGTACAAGATTCTCAAATTCGGTTTTGGGCCTAATTTTAGTAGCTTACGTATATATTTTGTTGTATTTATCATGATGGTGATGAAGATTGAATCACATAGACTTCAAACTGAACCATATAAATAATCTTTGTATTTGTTACTGCTTTAATTTCTTTGCTTCTATCTATACTGCAAAGCTCACTAACATCACATGCTATTCATTTGGCTACTCTTGATGGATAAAATTCTCACCAACGAAAATCTCATTAAAAAAGAATATCGCTTCTGACAAACACATGTATTTTGTTTGGGATTCAAGAAGAATCAGCTGAACATTTATTCTTGAAGTGCTGTTTCTAAAGAAAATTGTCAGATAAATTCTCACCAACGAAAATTCTCATCACATGCTATTCATTTGGCTACTCTTGATGGATAAAATTCTCACCAACGAAAATCTCATTAAAAAAGAATATCGCTTCTGACAAACACATGTATTTTGTTTGGGATTCAAGAAGAATCAGCTGAACATTTATTCTTGAAGTGCTGTTTCTAAAGAAAATTGTTGAGGGAGCTATTCAGAATATTCACACCAACAAGACGATAACATTTGGCGCAATGGAGGGTGATCAATATCCAAACTAATACAAGATGGATATGACGACGACGACAATAACATAGAGGAGCTGAAAGAGAATATCTGGAGGATGGTTGCTGAGTGGATTTATATTTATGACTTATACTACCTCCCTCCTTGCATTGGTTCATGTAATGTTGCTAGATTCTATAGTCCAATTAATAGTCTCCAAGAACTTACATATATCTTCATTTACTTGAGATAAACTAGTGATGCCATAGTTTTTGATTGGAGTATTTCAGTCTCACCTTTGTGATAACTTTCATGATCATATTCTAGCCCTTGTCGCATGTTTTTATTTGAATGTGCTATATCAAATTGTGATGCTTCAGAGAAAAATGATGCTCCATATTGAAATTTCATTGATTTTTTTTTTTTTTTTTTGTGTAGCCCTGATGTAATAAAAATAGCAAATAGAAATGCGTTATCTGAATTTGAGAGAGGTCTGTAAGTGCTATGATATTAGGGTGAATTAGTGAATGAAAAGTTATAGTGACAACACTCTGGGAAGAGAGTAATGGCTATTAGGTCTATCGTTTGGCTTGTAATTGCACACTTTTTATTACATGAGCTAGTTGTCATATTTCTCTCTTTAAATTTGCTGCCTTTTCTATTCTTATTTCTTTCTTGAGCTTGTTAGCGTCAATCTTTTTTTTTTTTGGTATAACGACGACTCACACATGACGGGTGTGGATGCAACCAACAAAATCAGAAAACAAAAGACTACAAAAGAGCTTTAGCAATGACTCGTGGGCCGTCCAGATAAAACCTCCAGAGTGGTGAGCCACAAAAAAGGCAACCCAATATGCGGCACTGTTTGCCTCCCTATAGACATGCGTGGTCTGGTGGGAGCCGCATTCCCTCAATAATCTGCGAATGTCGTAGAGCAACGGCCGATCCCTAGCATTGCATCCCCGACCCTGAACTCACTCAATCACCGTAGCCAAATTTCCCTCGAAGAGGAGGCGATTTGCGCCCAGTACCTGCCTCGCATAAGAAATACCTTCCCATGTAGCTCTAAGCTTGACGCATACAACAGACGTGTCGAAGATCCGCCAACCCCCCGTTGCCACCAGTCTGGCGTCGTGGTCTCTAATGATGAATCCCACACCTCCGCAGCTCTCGCCTTCGGTTACACTACCGTTGAAGTTCACCTTGAGAAAGTCAAAGGGTGGGGGCACCCAGGAGACAAACACAGTTTGTTTCAGTTGTCATCTTTCTATATTTCTGCGCCAAACTACAATATCAGTTATCTTGTTGAGAAACCCCAGGAAACTACTTAGAATTTGATTTATCATTTATTTTTAAGGGTCTATTGCTTCCTGTTATATTTGAGAACCATCACTTCCCTGCTGCAGCCCGTGGCTAGATCTGCTTGTAGGCATGCTCTAGCTCTGGGCAACTTGGTTTGGCATGGGGTCCCATTGGTCGAGAGTTTGATATCAAGTTTCATGTCTTTATTGAAGAAATCACCTCATCTTGAAGCAAGAAGTTGTTTCTCTTTAGATTTAGTTCAGGCGTAATGTGATGTTTATTACTTGTGGGGAGGTCGTCTTGCTATATCACCTGTTTTTATTTCTGTCTTGGTCATCACTTTTGCTTCTCCATCTCAATAAGAGGAATTATGGACAGGTATTTAGATAGCCAACAATCTGATGTTTCACAAGCAAATGAAGTCTGCCACATCTATGGCAATTCGTTCATATGTATTTTTGGTCAATCATAGGAGCAACTTTCAGGCTCTTTGACAAAGACTTATACCACTACAAATTTCAATGCTCTCTAGTCAAACTCTTGGTTTTTGATCCTCTTTACCTACCAGAAGCTCTTGGACCATAAATGCGGTTTCTATTTCTGTATAGTTATTTTTTGTTTATGCATTCTCCATATGTTTGCGTTATATAGTCATTATATGAGATGGTCTTTGGCCTATTATTAGTGTATGATTTGCACAATGGGCCTCCATAGTGGAATCCTTGCATCCTTATAAGAGTCCAGCACTTCTTATTCAGGCTGTGTTCGGACAGTTCTGTTGCCTAAGCATGATTCTTGTTGCTGTTATGATCTGAACATAGTAGCTTGTTATGCTATAAATATGGATGAGAGCTAATCTTCTAGGAGCCCTGAACATTGAAAATAACTTGCCAGCATTTATTGTCACCTAGGTGTCTTGGGGAAAAATGGTTCTTCTTATTGGGGGGAAAACTGATCCTGTGAGTCACAAAATATCAGGTTGTAAGTCATGCTTATACAATCATTATTCCACTATTTAATCTCATCCGTTTTTTTTCCTGATGACAAGTGGTTAATTAATATTCTGCATCCAATACAGTATGGTCCTTTGATGTAGAAACAGAATGCTGGGCGCATATAGAAGCCAAGGGAGACATCCCGGTAATTCCTTATACATTCAGCTTTCTGCAATTTGATTAAGTTTAAGTTGGCTTATATTTGTTCATTAGAACTGGCATGGCTGTCTTCTATATTCATGTCTTTTTTTTTTTTTTGTTGGGGAGAGGGGGTTATAAATCTGAGAACATTTTTCTTATCTGACCAAGGCCATATCTTGGCCTCTGATGATAGTTAGTTGAATGTTATCTTGTTTCTTGAAGTCTTTGCACTTTCTTATTTTTGTGCAATTTCTTTCATGTTACAGTCATCTACTGAAAGCAAATGCTTATAATTATTCTACTTGTATTTGTCCTCTTATCTACTCATTATCTACTTATCCATTCTAGATGGCAATAAGCAATAAAGACTGCAGTTTTTTTTTTTTTTTTTTTTTGCAATGGTGGTAGATTTTCAACATTTTAACTTCCCGTTGTATTTCAGGCTGCACGCAGTGGGCATACTGTAATCAGAGCAGGTCCTGCCTTGATCCTGTTTGGGGGCGAGGATGCAAAAAGGAGAAAATTAAATGATCTTCATATGTTTGATCTTAAGTCTTTAACATGGCTTCCCTTACATTATACGTGAGTATGCTTTCTGTACAGCATCCTTCTATATCTGATCGACAAATCTTGATAGAGGGAGCATGATTACAGAAGCCAACAAAGAAAATGCATTACTTAAGGAAAAATATCAAATATAAAATAACTGGGACCTTTTTCCATTGTGCATTAAAGGATTTTTTTGCTTACTTGATACTATTCTTGCATTGCTTATGGAGTTACATTCCCTTTTAATATAACTGAGAAGTTATGGACATGTTTATAGTTTTGTATGTCTTCAACTGCACCTTGGAACTAAATCATGCCATTAACAGAGGAACAGGACCTTCTCCAAGATCAAATCATGTGGCAGCTCTTTATGACGACAGATTCCTTTTTGTTTTTGGAGGGCAATCAAAGTCCAGGATTCTGAATGATCTTTATTCACTAGACTTTGAATCAGTAAGTGACATAGAGGCCACTTCAACTTTGTCAAGTCGATCTTTTTCAAAAGTGTTGCTTATATTTTAAGGATTTGGTAACTTGTTTGCATACATATATCTTCATGTCAGATGGTGTGGACAAGACTAAAGATCTGTGGTCATCATCCATCACCTAGAGCAGGTTGCTGTGGGGCCCTTTGTGGAACTAAATGGTATATCACAGGGGGTGGAAGCAAGAAAAAACGTATGCACAAACTGTTGCCTAGAGCATGCTCTGATAGAGTATTCTGTTTTAAATGATCTTGATTATCATGATTAAGAGACCATTTTATTCTTCTGCTTCCATCTTAAGGATTTTATGCTAGAAATTTGTATAGTTCTGAGACTCTTGATTTTGCTTAACATCTTATTCAGACTAGGAGAACAAAGTTTAATTTTATGATTTAGAGGTAAAGATGGCAAGTTTCCCTTTATTCTCGTTTCTTTTCTGTTTTTGGATAAAAGTCTGAGCATGCTTTTAATTATTAAAATTATTATTGTTATTGAAGCTACTTTTGTTTCTACCTTTTGGCTCCCAGCATCTGTCTCTCCCTCTCTCTCTCTCAATCCTGAACACTGCATTGTTTCTTTTGTTGATCGCTTTAAGAAAGCTGTTCTGAAACATTTGTTTATTGCAAATATTATTTATTGATGTGGATTTTACATAATATAACCTCCTGCCACCGAGGAATTTACTGCTGTAGTTGATGAACAAAGCTTATCATCGAGTTGCTGCTTTAGTAGACTACGCAAACCTCACATAATAATATATAACCTTCAACTCTTCAAATAAATTATCTTTGTCTTCCCCCCCCAACTTAGCCAACACTATTTAAGGATCTTGAAGATGATTAAATAATAAAGAGGGACACATCTAGATGTTGATCAAGATCTCAAGACAATAAAACTTAAGCAAGTACTGGGAGTGTATAACCTATCTAAATAAAGCATAAAGCCTAATAGATTTGTAATTGTTTACCGCATGACAAGTAAAACATCACACATAGAAGTGCACATGTAGATTCTATGTACAGATTTTATTTCATGCAATCTATTTGCAAATGGATGAATGTGTCTAAATGTCACACAAGTATGGTTGTGTTATTATGTATTAAAAAATAGGCTATGACACTTTCCGCTCTAAAAAGTGGTATATAACTTTAGGCCTTAGTTTTTAACACTTAAATATTTCTAGTGTGATATGAAGTGCACTCTCCAATAATATTATTTAGTTTCGATTTACTATCATATAGTCTATACTCTATAGTATGGTATGCTGAATCGGCTTGTACCGGCCGGTTCTGCATATATCGTATCGGTATTGAGGTCAACTAGTATGGTTCAGCTGTGAAAAACGGTTTCCGCTACGTACTTGATTCGCACCGGTACGCGGAGGGCAGTGCGCCCGCACGCACAGGGAAGAAGAGGAAAGAAAAGGAAGAACATGAAAGAAAGAAGAGGAAGAAGAAGAGAGAGGAGAAGGGGAAGAAGAGAAGACGTACTGGTACCGGGCCTCGCGCGAGGAAACACCCTTCCTTGCTCGCGGGAGAAGGGGGAAAGAGAGGAGGAGAGAGGAGAAGAAAGGAGAAGGAAGGAGAAGATTCGGGAAGAAGGAAGAAGAGAAGGAAAAAAAAAGAAAAGAAGAAAAGAAAAAAAAAGGAACGCGGCCGCGTGGGGAAACACGTCTCGTGTGCAGCTTCGCCCGTGGAAGCATGGGGAAACGCATCCTGGAAACCGCGCGGGCGCGCTTCTGCGGCGGACCCGGTCGGTGTCGGTTTAGTATGGCCCGAACCGGTATCGATTCAGTCCGGGTTGCCACCGGTTCGTTGACCGGTATCGGTTCGGCATACCTTAGTCTATAGTAGCAGTATCGGTATATACTGCCTTGTACTGAGTATGTCGTATTGTACCGGTATCTAATTGAGACTCGATACAGAGGACGATTCGAGTCTCGGTACACCGAACCAACCTCCATATAGGACATACCAACATTGTACCAGCATAGTACCAGTACAAGGTTTGGTATTGAGATAGTGAACCTTGGTCTATACTAATACGCATCTTTTTATTTTGAGTATATAGTTGCTCTCCTAACATGTAAGGATGATTATACTTGAATCTTTGTTATTATCTACATATTGATAGTAGGTTTGGCAACCCTACTAGAATGCATCACCTGTTTTTTTGCTGGAAAGAGGCATCTAGAAGTAAAATATATTCATAAAATTCCTTGTTGAGGTCTTCTATTAATGAAAAAGATCACTTTTCCATTGAAGTAGTTTCTTGACCTCTATGACTCACCAACCCCCCTCTATGTTTGTAGGGGTTGCCCCTCCATGCCTTTCACCATCATTTCCCTTTTCTAGATGCCACCTTGTTACGTCCATATCAATTGTTAAGTTGATGCTCAGGGTGCCAACTATCAGATTTGGTAACACTCTTGGGGTTGATACAAGAGACCTGACTTTGATGGTGGCCTCACCCAGGTTTTCATCCAGGTTTCCACATTCCCAGTTTTCAAAAAAAAAAAAAAAAAAAAGTTGATGCTAGTGGATCCCAAGGGGTGATACAATACTTCTTCAAGAACAAAATATTGTTCATCCTTCTAGTCCATCAAGGAAAGCCTCCATGTCCTTCACTCAAGATCTGATTTACATATTCCATTCCCTAGTTTTGGTAGTTGTATGAGAGAGATCCTTTTGTTTGTAATTTCTGTGGGTTACTGATTTTTCTGTTAGAACTATCTATTGGTGCATTAACATCATTATTAATTCATGGAACTTTGTTAAAATTATACTTCAATAAGTGCATACTTTCTAACATATAGTTCTCGTTTCAGGACATTTGGAAACTCTAGTCTTTGACGTTCTAAAATTTGAGTGGTCTGTTTCTGTTACTTCACCTGGTGCTTCTGTTACTACCAACAAAGTGAGTTTGCTAAGAGTCTTTTCTGTTGCGTTTATTATGACCCTCTACAGTTTATGATGATACATCTGTGGTTTCTTTACCCATAATAATGTTTGTCAATTTAAATGTTTAATGAGAAATTCTGAAAATTTCAAGAAGAGTATTTTAAATTCTTGTGTCCTTACGGTTTCTATTGATATTTTTCTTTGTGGCATCAATACTCTGTATGTGAAGAATATGATGGTGGGTTTCAAATTGCTAAATCCATCTGTTCAGTTCAAATTTTGTTCTTAATTTTGATGGTAGTGGCCTTGTAAGCATAAGTTGTGCAGTGACAAAAAAGGTAATAGCTGGGTGTCAAGCTAGGATTTAGCTAGGTGACTAATTTGTAAGTATGAGGTGGCTAGTTTGATTGTCATAAGCCCGAGGTGGCTAGTTCAATAGTTATAAGCATGCGGTGTCATTTATGAAGGAGGTAGCTTAAAACAAGGCAATTCAATAACCCGCATGAGGTAGGAAGTCAAGCATGAGGTGACGCAAGTATGAGATAACTGTTTACTATTAAGCATGATGTGTAATAAGCATGAAATGACAGCTTTCAAGCAAGTGCAGGGTGGAAGCTTGCTAGCAAGCACGAGGTGGCAGCTCAACTTTAAAAATTGTAACCTAGTCCTTGCACTTAATGCCCCTTAGGTGCTCCAAGAAAACCTTGCACA
The DNA here is from genome assembly GCF_051530095.1 of Phoenix dactylifera. Lineage (NCBI taxonomy): Eukaryota > Viridiplantae > Streptophyta > Magnoliopsida > Arecales > Arecaceae > Phoenix > Phoenix dactylifera. The sequence continues at coordinate 19,068,818 of NC_143203.1, forward strand.
AAGATTCTTCTAAATAAACTACATGCAAAATCACTGCTAATTTCTATAGGACATCTAGCTCATTTATACAAATACTTATATATAAGATAATGATGATTTTGGGGCAATACAAGTGGAGGTGGAGGTAAGTTCTCTCTCCTCTCTTCTCATGGCTTACCGTCAACTTCTTTCCCTCTCTAAACTAGCCCACCGCTTTACTCTCCCTAGCCCTTATCTAAAGTTTTTTTTGCTAAGCGTTGCACCCTACCACTACCTTATCACCGTAACCCTAGCCTAGTCCTCAATCCCCATCCTTTTCCCATTGCTGATCCACCCTTGTTAACCTATCATCTCTGCCTTTACCATTGTCAACCCAAAAAAACCCTAATCCTAACAAATTTGCATAGTTCTAGAACGAGTTGGGGGCTTTTGGCCAATCCATCTGGTTGTTGGGTCAGTTGGGTTACCAGTGTAAATTTCCAAGTTTGGTTTGAGTTTATCTTAGCCCAACCTGAAAATAGATTGTAAAAAAGAGAGCAGCAGAGGAAGAGGAATAGGAGATATTAAGTTCTATTTGTTATTAAATTGTTTAGATTGTTGTCTAATATCAGATTATGTTACTTACATACTGAAAGTCTAATATAATTTCAAATCATTGTCATTTGGCATCATCTTAAAAGCTGGACAGTTATAAAACTAATTTGGTTGTTGATGTAGTCAAAAAATCTTGCTGCTTCTATAGTTTTTCTTTGATTCTTGAGCATTTTTGGCTTTTCTAAGGGACCATATAGGCCAGGGATTTGGGTTATCAGGTTTTTGGTCTGACCATCTGTTCCTTTTTGGTTCTAATTATACCGTCCAACCCCTTTTCCCCGGCTCCCTCTGTTATCATTTCTGTGGCTCTAACCTAGACATGGACCACATTGGCAGTAATGTGGAAGATGATGTTGGCTAGCAGAGCTCCCTCTTTTCTGCCCATTTCTTGGGTGTTCTCTCTCTCTCTCTCCCCCCCCCTTCTCTCCCTTCCCCTCCCATGGCGCTCTCCTCTCAATTTCCTAAGGCAATGTGGCTTAAGGCCTTCTGGCTCCAGCTCCAACCTCTCTTTTTCCCCTACTGGTCCCATTCATAGCCCAATCTTCAGATTGAGCCCCTCCCCCACCTCTCACTTTATCCTCTCTCTATTTGCCAACCATCCACGTCACTCCACATCTTTGTACTCAATCTTTCTCTGTTTTTTAACATGTTTACTCACCTCCACTCTTGATATAGTGAGTGACCTAGTGAGCCATTCTTTTTTTTTTCCGAAGGATATAAGCTATGTTTGCACAATTATCTAAAATATCTTTGTTTTATTTAATTTATTCAAGAATTCCTCCTTTTAAGTAATTCTGATAAAATTTTCAGAAAATTTTCAATACATTTAATCTGCTTCATTTTTAGTTAATTAATGATAGTTTTGGGTTCTATTTGATTAGATCACTGATAACTTTGCTAAATTGCTCTATCATTAATACTGGGATACTTCTATTTGAAGTTGGTCTTGTCACTAATAAGACATGCAATTTGTTTTAGTAGATGTGTATAAGATGCCTTTAGGTTGATTGGGTACCTACATGGTAGCAGAAGAGAGGGAGAGGAGAGTAGAGTGTTGGAGAGGAAAGGATGAAGAGGAAAGGAGAGGAAATGAAAGGGGGGAAGGAGGGAGAGGGGAGAAACAGCGAAGGATGGAGAGGAGAGGACTTAAGGCTCAGGTAGTTTTTAACTGTCCGGGCTAACTTAGGACCATTTCTAGCCCTAGTTTTGTAGGATAGATCTGTATCATGCTGCATAGATCTGTTCTATAGTGGCAGCAGCCGGCAGGTGTGAAGAAGTGAAAAATAAAAGAAAAATGAGTTGGCTGGAAAGAAGACCAGAGGACAAAGTTAGAGACACATGGCATACTTGTTTCACCAAAAATTTCATGAAGTTTCTTCACCTTTACCCAGCCAGACTTTCTTTTATGCCTAGTGAGGTCAATCAAAGGTGTATTTATATATTATGACTCCATAAAGACATGCCCCAGAAAGAGAAATGTAAATCATGTAATTTTTTGACCGGATCCCTCTGGTATATCTCTTATAAGCAACTAGATCTTCTAAAAAAAATTGGTAAATAGCTGCAAATTTTTTTCCTCAAGAAAGGTTAAAACTTAAAAGAATCCTTTTTCTTCTTTCCTACAATGGCAAAACAGATGACATATTTCTGAGCCCTAATAGACGAGATCAGGCATTCTCTAATGGCCCATGATCCAGGCCCTGGTCCCTTACTAGTTGACTGCATCAGGGCACCTCCAAAAGTCTCACCATGATATAATGATTCTTGTTCTTGTGATGGAACCTCTCTATTCATTGTATACTAACCAAAAGTCTCACCAAAAGTCTCACCATGATATAATGATTCTTGTTCTTGTGATGGAACCTCTCTATTTATTTATCCAGACATGGTGAATGTCTGCCAACCACTATTGGTGGGCAGTTGTACATGAAATCATTAGGAGCTTGCATTTTTTTTCACAGAGATTCACATGCGTGAATTCCTGATATGGTGAAGATCACATGGGTCCTCAGTGCCTGCCTGCCATGGACAAATGAATTGTTTAGTGATTCCTTCTAGTTTCTTAAAAATTCATACTTTCGCATTATCCATTGCATGATCTTGCATACATGTATATTGCACTTGCGTGCATGTTTCTTTGTTTGCAATGAAGTTGTGAAACCCTTATGGAGATAAAGCATGAAACATAAAATGGTTCATAAATAGATACAGTTGGATATGTTGACATTAACACCTGCAGCAGGTGTAGAAAGAAGACAAGTTCACTAATTAGTATCACTTAGGCACTACCGAGCAGAAGATAATTATGAAAACTCAAATACGTACTTTCTTTTACTTCTTCATATTGGTTACTGATTATGTTGCAGATAAGGTCTGATGGTGACAGCATTTTAGTACAAGTTGTGGTTAAGTGGAGAGGGGAGACATAATTTTCTGATTAAACACTTAATTTTTTGGGGCATTAATTTTAATATTGCATGTATGATACTTTGGCAGCATTTCAAATGACATGTGGATGGTATATAATTACCTTATGATTGTTTAATGGGAAAAATACCAAATAATTTGTTGTAACTATATTTTAATTACATTTCAGACAGGAGTTAACTTCTGTTTCTTGCTCCTTTGTTTGAAAAAATTGCTAGATAATCTGTTGTTCTACAGGGGTTTAGTGTAGTTCCTGTTCGTCACAGTGATAAGAGTTTTCTTGTAGCTTTTGGAGGAAACAAGAAAGAGCCATCAAATCAGGTTAAGACATAAACACATTGCCATCTATGATGTAGTCACTTATATTCTTCCTGTGCACAAGAATATTTATGTCCATTCTGAATTTTACAGTCTGAAATATTGGTCTTGTTCAATAATGAACATTCAATGAGCTGGCGATCTGCCCCAGATGCATTATCATATGAAGATTGCCCTGCAAGCACCAAAGATCTTGGTGCTCATCTTAACAGTGCTGCTCCCCCTTGTTCTGTTGATCCTGTTGGCAGGCATAGTCTAGCATCTGCAGTAGAGCAACATGCATCTGGCAGGAAATCTGTTTCAGATTCATCCACTGATCTACATTCTATTTCCGGTACTATGTCACTCCGTAAGCAGTTCCACCATGAAGAAGATTACAATTTGGCTATTAGGATGCTGAAATCTCCTGAAGATGACAAACATAAGGTGGGTGATGACTGCTTATTAAGTAATCCTTCCTCACAGGTAAATAATGTGAGTAGTTTGATATACGAATCTGGTAAAAGATATCACGATTCATCAATGTTTTATTTGGGGCATCCTGTGTACCATTTGGCTTGCGCCTGGCCACAGTTATGCACCTTGCAGAGAATAGCATAAGTGATTCTCTATGCTGAACTTTGTTAAAATCTTCCATCTTGATGAAATTTAGTTATACTAAAAGGTCCTTGCGCTGGTAGTCAAAAGCATGCTTTCACAGCTTGATACAATAACACTTGCACAATGGCTGATCACAAGTAAAATTCTTTATGTTAATTGTCTTGGAACAGTACTTTGATATGATCTGTTTATGTGAAATATATGACTTCTAGTACAGGGGCCATAAGGAAGCTAATAGACAAGGTGGTTGAAGGCATAAGATTTTGTATATCTTGTTGATAAATCTCTTGTTTCCAGCTTAAAATGCTTAATATAGAGCTTGTACCAATGACTTGGACTTTTTAAGATATTACATGGGTGATCCTCACGTTTAACTATTGAGTTTTTGATCTTTTGTTCATGACATGTTGGATGGATTGACAATCGACTTTTATATATTTAGTTAAATCAATAAAAACATTTTTTTTTTGCGCATCACATCTTGGGACTTGTTCAATGCTTTTGCAGCTTTCATGAGCCAATTTTATGAGTTGCCGCTCCGCATATGCTCTTATGAAACTCTGTTTTGTCTCCATATGATAAGCATTACCTATTAGTATACTGTAACCTAATGTAAATCTTTGATATGGAGACTCAGCTTAGCCACACTCATTAGATTTTAATGTTAGGCTCATTAATATGCTTGTAAATGAGGCCTTTACTAGGAGCACTTGTAATATATGAGTTTCATCTGGTACCAGTTTGAAACTAAGGGTGGTTATTGAGTGTCGACCAAAACTAACCTACAAGGCTATGTTTAATATATATATTGGCAATGTGTTTCGTCTGCTCATCTATTTATTCATTTAGTTTTTGGATAGTACTGTATTAACATTATAGATTTTTGGGGCCAACAAATTTTCAAGGGGAAAAGAGAAGTGACTCTGTGGGGTAGATTGGGCCTCATGAAAAGTGGATTTGTGCTATTTGAACTCGGAATTGTGAGTTTAAACTAAAACTTTTTCTGTAGGTTGTCAAGTTCCAAGTCTAAAAGTCAAAATAAATTTTTAATTTCCTCACCTGTAAACTTTTTATAGATAAAACAAATCTTATGGAAGTGGAACTACCATAATATTTTGAAATTTAATAGATCTTCTAATGCATAATGAAAAATATGGATTTTAATATCTAGTTTTTTTTTGGTAGAAATAATATCTATTAGTTATTTATACTGCTACTTGTAAATTGACATGATACAATTGAATGTTAAATGGCATTCTAAAATGACGTGAAACATACCTCTAGATTTTTATTTTATTTTATTAAGTTATAGCAACATACAATGGAAAATACACACCCAAAATTCATAAAAAATACAATTATCTTTTTCTTATTTGTTCTGTTCGTCTTCATTTTCTATATTTTTCTAATTTTCTAACCTTTTCTAATCTTTTTAAATTTTAGCATATATCATTTTGTGGAAACCCTGAAACTCGAAAACTGCTGAGATGGTGAAACTACCAAAACCAGAAGTCGGTTGGCCTGGCTGTAATTGAATCTGAATTTAAGTTTTTGAACCTTGGTTACAAGTCAACAGATAGCTGCCCAACAGGTACTTCTGGGACTTGTTGGACTCGTTGAAATCGTAATATTTGGCTGTGCAATTGTCAAACACAAAAACATCCTGACAAATATTTCTCTTCCTGGAACAAATGTGTAGGTCCTCACTCAATAAGATTGGCTTAGTTTATCCTTTGGTTTGGCTTCTGACATCCCATTCAGAGTGAAAAAATTGGTCACATACTTCTATTTGGGATAAAGTCAGCCATTTTTAAGAAAAGCTAGTTAAATTTTGCAGAAGTAATATAGCTGACTGATTTCCATTTGGAAATTTTCTGTATGATAGTCATTGTGTGAATGCCATGGCCTCCAAAATTGCTGCCTTAATGATAGTACTTTAAAAGTAGAAAATGATACCAAAGGCTCCCTTAAGAAGAATAATGAGTGCTGTCTGGAATTTATTGAACTATGCGTTCTTATTCAAGTAGGCATATTCAGTTATAATCAATTTAACCTCCCACACACTTCTAGAAAGCCCACTTTTTGGAATTTGTCACTTGTCTAGTGGATCTTCTTTTCTTAAAAAAATTCCTATTAATCTTTTGTTGCAAATGTTTGACTTGTGATTGGATGTGATTATGGTTTATGGGGTACTGTGAGAATATATCTTTGCAATTATTGTCATGTCTGATTTTACCACAACTTCGACTCCTGGATGGAGTATGTGGTTTGTTTTGTTGTCCCATAAATGCAAAAAGCTTGAAGCTTATGTATCTACTATAAAATCATTTTCAGGCAATGGAGCAGAGAAGCAAGAAGCTAGAAACTGCAGTCGAGATGGATATTGCTGGAATTTTAGCAAGCACCGAAGAAAACCTATTTGACTCTGAAAGCTCAAACCTTTGTCAGAAGCTGGGGAATAACGATCTTATGGCTGATAGTAATCATATTGCACCTCCAGAAACTGATGGCATATCCGGGCTTCTAGCAAATCCTTATATATATCAATTGTATGAAACCAAAATAGTCACTTTGACTAGAAAAAATGTGTTGCTAGAAGAGCAGTTGACTGCTGCATTGGCAAACCAGGAAGCTGCAGAGAAGAATTTATCTTCTGCTCTCAAGAGTAGGCAGGACATGGAGAAAAAGCTTGCCGATGCAATGAAAGAAGTGGAACTGCTGAAAGAGAAGCTGGCAGGCATGGAGTTAGCTCAAGAAGAGGCAAATAATCTCTCAAATATGAGCCACTCTGATAATGTGCGGCTTGAGCATGATGTGGCATTCTTAAAGGCGGTTTTGGATGATACCCAAAAGGTGAGGTGCCTTTTTATTTATCTTAGCATCAGTCATTTATGCCTTCCATATTATGCTTGCTTGAGCAGCTCCTTTTGTGATCTAGGAGCTGCATTCAACCCGGGGAGTTTTAGCAGGAGAAAGGGCAAGAGCATTCCAGCTCCAGGTAGAGCTGTTAATTTTCATCTAAACTGCCTAGAATGGAGGGATATATGTTTGTCGGTTGTTTTTCGTGCATGAGCTTAATTTATAACATTCACATAAATTTGTAGGTGGAAGCCTTCCATCTGAAGCAAAGATTGCAATCTATGGAGAACAGGGCACCGACACCAAGAAAACCTTTCCACATTTAGAATAGAATCTTTTTTTCCCCTTATCCTCAGAATGTTGAACTCGCTTTTTTGCGAGTCTTTATAAAAGACATCTGTAGTTTTGGTGACCATAGACTTCTTTGTCTGTACAGAGTTTTCATGGTATAACTGCATCACGAAAATTTAAAACAGCAACTTGTTTCCTTGTCAAATATTATGGGGGACTAGAATCTTGAAAATCTTATTGACTACATGAAGATGATTCCATAATCATTTCATTGTGCCAGAGGTTTATAAATTACTCATTGTGTTCTTGTGCCTATTTGAGTGTGTGTTATTGAGGCTTGTCTTTATAATTTATTTCAGCACGCTAATGACAATTCTTTCCTCTTCTGTGTGTCGCCACCCAATCTTGAGCTTATTAAAATGGATGAACTGACTAATCACAAGCAAGGGAGGAGCTAGCACATGACATCTGTTTGATCTACCCTCAACACCATCCAACTGGTACATGCAGCTCATTCTGGAATAGAGCAGTAAACGGGTAAGACTCGGGTTGGATCTATATTGCAGCCGTATCTTAACGTAATAAGAAAATCAAGTTCGGATCCAGGTTTAGATCCATCAATGTAAGTTACAAACTCAAATCTAAAATTGATTATTAGTCATGTTCATATTCTTTTGGGTTCAATTCAGCACATTATTTTATATTATGTTTCTTCATGCTATTACTTCTCTGTTTTTGTTCTTTTACCACTTGCTATGGGCTCGTAACTAATGTTGCTATAACAAGTAGAGCATTATGAGTGTTAAAAAAATGCCAATTTTATGCTTGAGGATAGAGAGGTGAATACATTATTATCATCATGTAAAGCAAGGCTTGCCAAATCCGTACTAGAGGGATATTAGCTGATGACTAGTTCGGCATGGTATAAATCCGTACGGTACAGTTTCAAGGCATATTGACATAGGAAGAGCTGGAGAGGAAGGGAGAGGGGGTGGAGAGAGAGAGAGAGAGAGAGAGAGAGAGGTAGCGAGAAGAGAGAGGGCTCCTATTTTCTTTTGACACAGAGGGGCCGCCCTTGTTTCATTTTAAGTAGACGATTTCTAATTTTTTTTGTCGATTTTGAACTGAATTAGCAAATAATTTACTAGCTTCACTTAAGTTTGTATATGATATGGTTAAACCTTGATAGGTAGCTCACCAAACTATAAGTGTTTGTCACAAAGATTAGCAAGTCATTGCCGATTTTATTTTAAAATTGGTAAAAATAATTAGGATCCTTTATTTCTAAACAAAATAAGGGCAACCTCCTGTAGAGACCTCCTTTTTCTACTAACTAAATCTTGACAAGTACCTCAAAACTCGGCAAGATAATAAGTTTCTATTTAAAATTTACAACCTTGATGAGTACCCTCGAGCCCCCCCTCCCTCTCTCTCTCTCTCTCACTGTCGGTCGGTAAAAGTTCAAACATGCGGTGAGATCTATATTTTGAATGAATCGAATGAATCATGTTAGTAACCGAACACTCCTATTTGTATGTCCTAAACCAAACCAGTTCAGTAGACCTTGACGTGAGCATTGTAGTTATTTCCTTATCCTTACAAAATTAGTGGCCAAGTTATTTTCATCAACTGTTATTTGAATTCCCTTAGCAAGAGTTTCACCAAACCAGATAAACTGGTAGAAAACTGAGAAGCTTAAAGAAGAAAATAGCTACAAAATAAATCACAGGAAAATTCTGCATAATCTCAATAAAGCTTGTGCATATGAGATGCCATAGAATTTGGGAAAATTACTTCATTCAAGAGCATACAGTGGGCTAAACATGCCTTACAAGGCTGCTCCAGATCGCATCAACACATGGCATTAAAAATCATAAGAACAAGTACACCATCACTTGGACATCAACGAGGATCCAACATGTAAACTTTCAGGATGCGTGTCATCCTGTTTACACACTTTAAAAACCAATTCTTCAATCTACATTCAGATTGTATATACTATAAATGCTGAGGTTGTTGCTCTCCTAACCTTTTTTATAACAATTTGATCCATGTGCCTGTATATCATTAACCAAAAAGGAAAAATTTGCTTTCAAATACATACATAACTACCAAAAAGTGAAAACTTCTGCAGACATTTTCATATCATTGAAGGATGTCGGTACTCCTAACAGTTAGAGTTATCTGGTCACTTGCAGTCATGCAAATCAAAATAATTGGTGTAATCATAATAGGTACTCACAGTTTCTCATGGTAACTTAAAACATGCTCCAACAGTCATTTTCATTTGTTAAAACAACTGATACTGCTGCAAGTGACCATCCCATGAAAGCCTCGGTAGAAAGTCAATTGGAAGCAGAGAATGCATAATAATGCTCATCTCCTACTTCTAATTTGTTGGGTTGCCCTGTCTTGTAGGCATTGTAGATTGAGCTACTGATATTGCCAACACAAAGTATGCCATGCTTTTTAATCTTCGTGGACTATAGCAGCTCAGTCTCCTCTTGATCACCTTCAGCATCCTCAGCTTCATTTTCTTCTTCCTCTTCAGGTGCATCTGGATCCATTCCCTGCACAAGCACATAGGCGTTTGTATGAATAAGCTGTCGTCCATGATATACTGACCATTTGCAACATTCGGTGCTCTACATGAATGCTGGGTCCAAGAATAAACATTGCAATACAAAGGTTAAATGCATTCTGGATAGAAAAGCTTCTTGGCACAATGCAGCCAATCTGGATGAAAAACAAACCTTCATCTGCTTCTCTAAACGATCCAACCCTTTCTTTGCAGCTTCATTCTGAGGGTTTATCCTGCAACGCAGAAGACATGTAATAAATTTACCTTCCTCTTGGATAATAAGCTGTCAACAAAATCTTGAGAGCATTAACCATGCATGGCATTATGTTGATACTCAGCAACTTATGATTGGCCAAGGATAAAGTAAGCTATCAATTATGTGATGGGACTATACAAGAGCATTTGGTCTGCGATTAGAATGCGAAGAAAAGTGTGGCAATAATTTTCAAAATTGGAAACAGCTAATTTTAGGCTTTCTGATTTTATGGTAGAAATTGATCAATGGAATTACGGTGTCCTTTTTTCCCCTCTAGAAGGTAATTTGGAACATTTTTAGTTTTTTGATTCATAACATTTTTAGTTAAAGGGATATGTACCCTTCAAGTAGTGCTTATTTACCCCTAAAAATTACATAAACAGTCATGAACCGGCACGCACGCACGCACGCACGCACAAATGTATGTATATATATATATATATATATATATATATATATATATATATATATATATGGACTAGATTACACACCAAATGTAAAATTTTTAGCTTTAATGACTCAAAATGAACGATCGAACATCTAAATTGGAGATCCAGACAATTAATCATGATACACACCACTAAAAATGCCTAGCAACCAAAATCATAAGTTCTAGTGGTGTCCAGTCTGTGTCAAGTGGGTGCAAAAATTGATGGGTTGACATGATGTTATATTTTGCTATTATCCAAGCATCAGAACCTATTGATTTCTAAAAGTTTGATACCTGCATATATGCTCTTCCAAATGGAATACATATCCTTGCGGTTCAACAACATAAAATAAGGTTTAACATTAACATTTTATCTTGCCATCTTATCCCTTCAAGGATTTTTAACATATACTCTTCACAAATGCTTAAATACTTAATTCTCACATGAAAAGGTGAAAAACACATAAAAGTCATATCAGCACAAAAAGTAAAAAAAAAAAAAAAAACTGCCATAAATTTGAAAAGTTTATATATGTTAGAGTACAAAATAGTCAATGGACAAGCTCACTTTTAACCGAACTAACATTAGAATGATAGATCATTGGAGCGGCATATTTGCAATTTACCTTTTAAGGGTAAATATAAAAACTTCGCTCTTGCATGGCAAATTGGTCAGAAGATCTAACAATTAAAGGACACCTTGTGAGAGCTGTTCTTCCAACATGATTGTTAAGGAAAAGGTCCAAGAAACAGTACCTCAATGCAGCTTGGTAATGTGAAAGAGCATCCGAGAGCATATTTGATGCGGCAAATACTTGAGCCAACTTGATGTGGAGAGAGTCATCTGCCCAATCTTTAAGATATCTCTCCAGTAGTGATACAGCATCTTTATTCCGTCCCTCAACAACATGTAATTCTGCCAATGCTAGAGCAGCTCCAAGAAAACCAGGTTCCAAACGGAGTGCAGATTCATAGAATTTTCTTGCCTGAACAAAAATGACAACTTAGTGAAAACAGAAAATAAGTCCAGCATGCAGATTGAACATTTGCAACATTGGTTGGAAACTTGGAATAAACTAATGAAAAGAGAGGATAGAGAGAGGAAAAACAATGGCATCAATGAAAAGTTCATGCAACATGTGTACACACGATGGGGCACGGAGCCAGCCTCAAACCAACAGAAAGAAGCCCTTTTCTTTATATCTGGAACTCTTGCATAAACAACTTTATATTCAACAACTTTTTAAGTGAGTTCTTTCATGTAGTCTCATACAGAAAAGTATCTTTATAGGATTTGATGATTTTACTTTTATTATATTTTCAGTAAGTTCGCATCTCCAGCAACTCCAGCTAAATGATTTCTTGTACACTACTTTTTCCCTGAGTAAAATTATTTAGTCTTTTTAAAAGTAAACTGAGAGGAATCATAACGCATTATTTGGGATTTGGTAGTCAACTGAAGATTCATTTGCATAATCTGAATACAGCAATTGAAAGAATGAATCAAAAAAATGCCCTATCAATGGTACATCTACCAAAATAGATGAATATAATATTAATCAATCATAGGAAACATAGATGAGATACTAAAATCACAAAATAAATATTTTTTCTAGGCAACAAGTGTATCTAATCTTGGCATATGAAAATTCTGCTCGTCAATTAGAAGCTGACCTTCTCTCTCCCACCAGAACTACTGGCATGTACATCTCCAACTAACTTGAGAGCTTTTGCAGACTGAGGCATAACCTTCATTGCCTCGCGGGCAGTAAATAATGCCTCTTTGGACTTTGAAAGTGCTAGGTAAGAACGAACTAGACCTGCAACAAGCATTAAAAGACAATTACGAACAATTGATCATAAAAAAGATATAAAGTGAAGATCATATGACCACTAAAATAACACCTTGGCATGAGCGAAGATCAGGCCTTAATTCTTGAGCTGCCCTGAAGGCTGTCGCAGCTACATCTGGCCGGTTTAATGATAGATACAGGTTTCCCTGAGAAAGTTTGACAAGTCTGAGCAAACCATAAATGCAAAATAATATAAAAAGATAATCGCATATTAAAGGACTCCAATTCTTCCAAAACTACTATCAGAATCAACCACATGGAGGTATGAACAGAATCATGAATCATGCCATTACCTTCATAATGTAGCCCGATATGTTTCTATCATCAATTCTAAGGCTCTGCTTCAGAACAAATATTAAGCTAATAAGGGATTGGATCAAATAGAAAATAGCTGGACAGTTGTAATAAGACAAGCCCATACCTTCTCAGCATATGATAAAGCTCGCCGCTCATCTTTCCTTTCCCATAATGCTGATAAAGCGACAAAAACTTCCGCTCTTGCAGGGTCAATGTTGAGAAGATCATGTACCAACTTGTTTAGCTTGGCTTGGTCAGATTTTGCTTTTAGAAGCATCGCATACTCATCCATGTATGTCACAACATAAGGGTCAACTGAACGAACCTGTGAAACTAAAAAAAGTCATGTTAATGTGTATGCATGTGCGTGTATGTCTGAAAAGAAAAAGATTTCACTTTTTCCTATATGTCTATGTTAGCTTTTGGCATACCTTCTCAAAATTCACGATTGCTTCGTCATTTCTTCCAATAACGGCTTCAACCTTAATATATATAACCAAGTCCATACATAAAATAGTAGGAAATATTTCAATTAACAAAATTCATTAAAAAGGATAATTAATGTAAACTTCCCCCAAGGTAATGCAAACAGTTCGAACAATATAAAATCTTTAATATTTTTAAATGAACATCCATTGAAATCCATAAGCTTAATATTCGGAAATAAACATAAACTAAATGTAGTAGATAAGACGATTGTCCGTCGCTTCGGGGTCTGGAACTGGCTTTCGAGTAAACAAGGATTGTGCTCTAATGTTCTCGGCCATAGGGATAAAATAAGAACTTATTGAGATGTACTTATTTGCATGATTAACATTAATGGATGAAGGGAAGTATTAAAGACATAATCCATTCTGGTGGTCGCGCATCAGACTGGAGAGAGATAGGATTTTGGGATGCATTTGGGATCCCGGATCTCTCAAAACCAGGTTGTCCAGATTCATGCCAACACCTGAGATGGCCTAGCATCCTGGGACATGAATTTTTTTTAGTTTATATTTTTCCTACTCATTCTTGTTAATGGTCGGTTCGCGCTGGCTCATTACCATACCAGCCTGGCCCCAAGCAGGTATTTAAACCCTTAAATGGAGGCAATTAGGTGGCATAGAAAAGGACATAACAAGCTTAGTCCAAATAGGATATGTATAACACAAAGTGCAAGTGTGTTATGCATGTGTTCTAGTAAAATGTTTTGTTTGAACAATAAAAGGCACCATGGGTTCAAGAATTTGAACAAAAATGAAGTGCACAAGGCATGATATTTATTGTAAATTTCTCTAAAGAGGGAAAAGAAACAATTATGAAAGGTAAAACGAGGTACAAGCTAATTATACCCTTGAAGAGTGTTTGGGTACTCAATAATATTTGTTGATTATGATAATGCCTAGACCCTAGAGGGTATTTAGTAAAGAGGGACAAGCATCATGATAGTCACATAAAGGGTATTCTTGGAATTGTTTAACGTTATCAAGATCTTCAAGAGAGTAAATGGGAAATTTTTTGTTCAAGCAGAATTTCTTTCCCCTTCATCTTTGGAGAGTTTGGAACATGCTTTATCCAGGATCTTAAGCATCAAATACTTCATGTAGGTAACCGCTTATTTCGAGAGGTCACAAGTATACTCATTTATTCTACAGTATAGCCATGGGGTATCATCCCAGCATGAATATATTCCTGTGGAAACTTCCTTGTGGGCCTCCCATTTTTCTTGTTTGAACAGATATACAGAAGTACAGCAAAGTTCAAACGGAAGCTCCTAAAATTTTCAGCCGTCTCAGAAAATTTTCAGCAAACATTCAGTAGTATTGAAGCAAAACTGCAGGAATGGATTTTCTGCAGCAGTTTTTAACATCTTTAGCTAACTTACAGTGGCTAGATCTTAAATATTTGGTGATTGGAAGTTGTACCATGGTGTGACTTCCTCTTGACTGATACTTTTTAACTTCACTGGCCATGAATCAAATGATTTAGAAGAATTCAAAAAATATAACACCTATGTCTCCACTAATACTCAAGACCAAAGATTACATGAGTAATCTAAATAAAGCTTCCTGATTATAAGCAACAACTTCTATTGTTCTGCTGGAAAGTGGAGTTGCAATTCCATGTTTGTTGTTGTGACAACTCACGGTTATAAGAACAGTTTCAAATATGTCCCAACTGTTTTGGGTCGGCTTTATGAATTCTTATTTGCCAAGTATTCTTATTTAGGGCTATCTTAGATCTTCCCCTCTTTTCCTTATCACCTTCAACACAAATCAAAAATACCTCTCTTTACTGGACCTTTCTCAGATCTTCATTGTGCATGTCCGCACCATCTCAATCAATTTTCATCACTTTGTCCTTGATTTGTACAACTCTTACATCTCCTTTAGTATATTCATATCTTATTTTATCCTCTATAATTTTACTACACTTCCATCTTAATATTCTTAATTTCTGCTACACTCAACTAATTTTCATGTATTGTCTTCATTACTCAACACTCTAAGCCATACAATATGATCGGCCTTAACATTGTTCTATAATATTTTCCATTAAGTCTCCAAGTTAAATGCCTATTACATAATATTCCAGATGCACCTCTCCGCTTCATCCAACCAGCCTTAATTCTATTATACATATGTTCATCTATCTCACCATTATTTTGTAGAAATAGATCCTAAATAACAAATAGGTTATCATGATATCCCTTGTCCATTAATTTTAATTGGTACAACATCTTTATTTCCATTCCCACTAAATTTTCACATTCCATATACTCTTTGTTCTACATATATCTTCATTCCATGTGTTTTTTAAAATATAAAGAGCTTCTAGAATTAGCAATAGAGAATGGAATGTAAATGCCTTTGAGAGGGTTAAAAGCCAAAAAAAACTCGCATATGCTATCTGTCTCTTTAGAAATTTGATAAACCAAAAATCCTTGAACCATGAAGCAAGGAAAAAAAAACATATGGAGAGACTAGGAGGAAGAACAAGAGTATGGCAAGATGAAAAGGAATCCTTAAGCAGAGTTGTATAACTGGCTGGGAACTTGACATCAACCCACCTAGAGATTTTTCTGAAATTCTTAGCTTGTGCTAGCTGGCACAACAATGCATGGAGTTAAACTCAGCATGCACATACATCCATATGTCTGATGAGAGATAGAAAGGAGAAGATTGAACTAGCCATTTCATTTCTTCAACAAAGAATGCAAGTCAAAATTGAAAACATCAAAATATAATTATTTTGTATCCTACCTTTGCTACCAATTGTATAATGTTTCCTAACACAACATTACTATGGCAAAAAGTCCATCTAGGTGGCATGTCTCAAGATATTTGTCTCCAATCAATGCTACCAAAGGTTAAGTTGACTATTGAATTAGACCTTGTCAAATACTTCGTGCACCACATCCATCCAAGTAATCTTAAGCCTACCTTTCTCCCAGCCCCTTTTGCACATACATGTGTCACTCTCCTCATAGGTGTCTCCTTTGATCCTTGCTGTACATGAACAAACCATCTTAGCCTGTATCTTCAGAATTTTAACATCTATTTATGCTTGTTACAAAAGTCATTGTTTGACCTGATCCTTTCTAATTTTACCATATGGACCCTTAGATGACATCATTTGTGGTGATGGCTTTAGTGCTTGAGCGATTGGAAGGAACATTGCAGTCTAAGATTTGAAGAAGGATCATATGTATGATGATGCACACAAACACATAGATGATACTATTGAAGTTATTGATTGTCAAGGGGTAGGGCATTGATCCGACCTACTAAGAAGAGTGATATCTTGTAAATGGGGAGAAATTAAATTGAGAGAATGTAATGACCTATGATTCGGGCAAAATCCCATTATATAACATGAGACCACAATATATGAAGAATATGCTAGATGCATAAAATGTGTATTCATCTGAATAAAAACACAACCACATTCATACCTCCAATATAATATTTTCTCTTGTTATACAATTTTGCTTTTTAACTAATCAACGAGTTATTTGGATCAACTAACACAAACTATTTGTTTTAAGCCATGATATATGGCATATAATCATTGTCCTTTTATGAAGGTCATTCCAATTATAAATAATGATCATATCTAGGTTTTGTTCCTAATATCTAAAGGGGCACTTTTGTTTCAAGGAGTGAACCAAATGATGCTTGAATTCTCAGATACGAAGAAGGCCACTAAATGCTGCCATTGCCGTGTTCTTACCCAAAAAATGCTGCCATAGATCTATCAATGTCAAAACCAATTGAGTGGGTCCAGCCGTGCAGCCATCTGATAACTAATACGTTTATCTTCCCATAACCGCCTAGTAGGCCTAGAACTTGTCCTAAATTTTAGCCTTCTTTCTAGGTTCAATTACCTCCTTTCATCTAACGCACCATCTTATCCTCTGTCTTCTCCATAATCTTGTATTTGGATTTTGGACACATCTACCTAGTGGTATGCAGATCTCCCGCTAGTGTCTTAAGTTGTACTGGTTCCTATAACCACACAAATTTGAGATCCTGGATACACATCATAAGATTGAAATTTAGCATGAGGAGGCTACAGGCTACCAAACCACTAGGCTAAATCCCAGTTTGTAAGAAGACAGCAATGATTGCATCACAGCACAAAGGGACCTCAAAAATTAAAAGGCTTGGCTTTGCACATTAATAATAATATATTTAATAACAAGATGAACTGAGATACTTTAAATATCAGCAATATAGTACTTCATTTAATATGAGTTTTCTAAATACAAAGTTGATTACATAAGGCATCAGCTATACACATCAAGGCCAGGAATAAAGAATATGCAGACTAAAAAGAACAAATTGTTAGCTTATTTTCTGACCTTTGCAATTTCCAACATGATGTGCACATTATTAGGAAAGCGTTGCAATAGTTCAGAAAAAAGGTCAAGGCCACCTACAAAACCAAAACTAAGAGTATGTCATAACATGTAAGAATCCTGAAATACAGCAAAGAACTGAAAAAACACTATGCTGTCAAAATGGCTTCCAGAAGAAAATTTAAGAAAAGAAATTGAAATTATCAACCTTCAATTGCTAGGGACTGCAAAAGCTTTAATCGTCGTATATAACACACATTTTTAACATGCTTTATAAAAATCAATAGGTTATTAAACAATAAAAAAGGAACATACATAAACTTTTAACCAACCAAGGTCATTTAATATAAGTATATATATATATATATATATATATATATATATATATATATATATATATATATATATATATATATATATATATATATATATATATATATATATATATATATGCTAGCTAATGATAATGTAGTTGCAGATGCTTCGTATCATACTAGTACTTATATGTTATTGTAGCATTTTTCCCCTGAAGGAGAGAAGAATTCATTAATTGTAGATGAGAACAAGTACGTACTAGTTCCTACCATAAATCGTCCCCTTTTAATCATCTTCAATGATACAAGAAAGCTCTACAGGGAATTCAGACAATAAAAAGAAGAGTGACAACCAGATCATCCTCCATGGCAGATGAAAGCATTGTTTCTGCAAGTGGATTGCAACTTCGTTTCCCTTCCTCCAAATGTTTCTAGTATCTTCTGAAAATGCCAAGCACTTCCATAATTTCTTTTAGAGATGCTAACATCCCAAGCATGTTCCCAATGTTTATTAGTCCAATTACCTTGGCATGTTACATAAGTGAAATACAGAAGTGATTAGTGTGTCAGTACACACCATTAGTTGCCTTGGGCATGTGTGATGCATACAAGAAAAGGCAAATAATGGATATGGTCCCCCATTTGATCACCTTTAGTTTAATATGTTCATTTAACTTGATAAGTACATTTCCACCTTTGGCTTATGTATTTCTCTTCTTTTTTCCTCCCTTGATGAGGAAGACCAAAACCACAAGCGGTGTATTATTAAAGATAGAAGACAGAGACCAAGTCAGTTTACAGCCGAGTTTAACATATAATAGTGGGAGATTGGAGAAGCAGGCACTGGATAGAGTCCAGATCTTCTGTGGCCACGATCATGAGGCTTTGCCTGTGCTGGTGTGGTGATCAGCACACACAAAGCGGGGGTGATGGGCGAGACATGGTGGCCTGCATAGTGCCTTGCATGATCTTGTCTACACCATTTAGCCCCCACATTGCAGGCCAATCATCAACCAGGCACAAGAGAAAGACACATGATCGTGATCATAGAGGAACTATACTAAACGGCTAATGGCCATGTGCCTGCTGCTGATGACTCTTCTGGATTTTGTTGAAAAAAATAAAATTACAAACACCCACACAATCTACACAATGCCATGTGCAGCCTTTCTACATTGTTCCTCACATGATCTTGTCTACATCGTTTAGCCCCCAAATTGGCCAATCATCAACCAGGCATGAGGGAAAGCCACATGGTCATGGTCATAGAGGAACAATACCAATCAGGCTGATGGCCATTTGACTGCTGCTCATGACTCTTCTGGATTTTACTATAAAAATAAAAATACAAAAAACACTGGCATAAGCTGCACAATGCCGTGTGCGGCCTTTCTAATAATACAGAAAATACTGTATAGAGTTTTCTAAGTGTACATCTTTCTGATAACTTCACTTTTCTGACCTTTTGTGCTATCCCATTCTATTGCCGCATTTTCCTTTTTCACTATGCTTTCTTTCTCACTTGCCCTAGTGCACCAAAATAGTTTATATTACAAGCCTATGCTTTGCTGGTTCACAACGTGAATTTCTTCACATGCTTCAGTTTTCTTATTTTTAACCTGTTTTTCTATCTTCTTTAACCCTCTTACTAGGTTTCTTGATTTATCATTTTTTAACAATTTTCTTGTACCTTTCCTTTTTTTTGTTTCCAGCTTATTTCCATTTTCTTTTAGTTTCCTGACCTCAGTTTTCTCATCATTTTCCATCTTTTGTATATCACATGAGACTCCTGTTGATTATCTTTCCAACTTTATATCAAAAATTAAAATCCTAGGTATTCTCATGAATAACACCAAAATTAAACTGTGGTTGTAATCAAATCCCAAAGTCAAGCAAAGAACATGAATTATATAACTGAAATGGAAAAGAAAAAACTTAGTTTTGCAATATTACGTCATTGTAAACCCATTCCACATCCAAAAATTTATCATTGTAAACCCATTCCACATCCAAAAATTTATCATTGTAAACCCATTCCACATCCAAAAATTTATCTTCCATAATAACGATTATAGTGTACCTTTATAATCATTTGAAGCAATGCAACATTGAGCCTCAACATACAGCTGCAAAGACATATTAAGTGAGAACAAAGGAACAAGTACTCCAAGCAATATGAGGTGTAAATGCTAGTTGGAGATGAAGGCACAAGAAATTGGACACACTAAAGTGCCTAGAGACTTGGCTAGTGTTTGTGCTAATTCTTGATAATAACACTAAGTCCTAATAGGGATAAACTAGGACTGCATTTGGTATAAAAGAAAGCACCTTCCTACTGAAAAAAGAAAAAGGAAGTGGGAGTGCATAATATACACAGTGTATATTAAGTATTCCAAATTTACTCAGGATCTAAGTATATATAAGCATGAAATATAAAGTATGGATTTCAAAATTTGAAAATGTAGTCTAATTACAATTAAACTAACACTGATTCAATAGTATGTAGTAGCAATAAAAGATGTGAGACTGAAGAAGGGTGCAAGAGTATGAAAAAAAGATTCTAGAAAGTGAGAATAAAGTTATCACATGCTGCACCAATGCCAGTCATAACCTGGTACAATGTGGTACCATTTCGCATTGAACCCAATATGTGCTAGTTCATGCCAAACAATGCGCACCAGTACAGACCAACGCAGACTAGCATAGAGCACACAATATAGGGGCCTGTACCACTGTATCATGCTTGCATCTTGCTGATATGGTCTGTGCCAAACAGCATAGACCAGTAAGATATATACCTTAAACCATGCTAGATGGTAATTTTAAAATAGAGTAAGCATCTAAAGCAGTACAAAATTTTAGCTACTAGGTGTTTTGACAAAGTTTCTTGGTCTACAGATTTAGGCGTATTATGGCATTAATATTTGATGTGCAGGGTCACCCATTACATGAAATAAAAGTTGTCCCTGATTTCGATGACAGAAAACAACTTAGGCTACCAAAATCTAGATGACTTAATGACCATTTTCACAAACTGATTCACCTCCAAACACCTTTATTAAATCCATGCGCCTCACCTAATAAATCAGCTTACACAGTTTCCAATTTGTTGCTGCAATGACAGGCACAAAAAGGAATCATTTCTTGCTATTGCCACCGTAGACATTAATCACCCACTTAAACTCTCTAACTTCAATCAAGTTGTGTTTGGACTTGTTCCTTGCTAGGCACTGCTTGGAACTTCTATGCGGGCTCAAGCTAGGTCTGGACTTCCCTTCGCCAATCTAGGGCTAAGGGCAGCCCAACTCAAGCCAGTTCACTAATGACTCTCCCCATAGTAAATCTTCCAATTTTCATCTCTAAATCTCTAGTAAGGGTCATAATATGGCGATTTTTCATGTTCTCCACAATAAAAGCACAAGGAGAAACAGTTGAAGAGGCTGAATGTTTTATTCATGCTTGAAAGGTAAAAACTTAACGCTGTCACCATTGAAAAAATATGTTCACTTATGCTCTTAAGATACACCGACCCAATCTTCTCTACAACAAAATAATTGTAAAGGGCAACCTACGATATAGTCTTCACAATAAAAAGAGGGGTGGTTCTGCTAGTATAGCAGTTGCATTGCTACCCTTAGCATTTGCTAGGAAACAGGCTAAGGGCTTGCCTAGGGCCCGTCTTAAATGAGAGGTCCCGCTAAATGACTCATTTAGGACATGGGTAATTAGGTAAATGCCTTAGTGTCCAGCCTAATCTACCTTGAATGCTTGAGGAATTGCCCATATTGGGCTGGTTGACTATGGGCACTTAATAAGATGGGTTGGATGGCTTTAAAGCAAGGATTGAAAAGTTGGTATGGAGGATAGTACCAATTTTTCCCATGAATAGTAATGGCACCGACCCGTACTGTATCTACTCTTGGGATGATGGTGCATACTGGTACCATATTGGTATGCATATTTGAAGGTGTTTAATTTTTTTGGTGTTTTGATATGTAATATTAACATTGAGTCCATCCTGTTTTGTTTCTTCATGTGCAATGTGGATATGAATTTGATTGAAGTTCGTCAAATTACACTGTACTAATTTGATTGGTGTTTGTTATCTTATAGCACAATCGACTACATGAGTGAATTGCCTTTAGCACAAGGAATAAATTTTGTTACCTAGTCCCTACTTCTCATGATCAAAACTTGTAACTATTTAGAAAGATGGATGCAAAGAGGATTTGTAACTAGGAACTTCGACAGCTCCATATTTAATTTTTGAAAAAAATATGGATTTTTCATGGGGCATTTGCATTTCTGTGATAGAATAATTTTAGCAATGTTTTCTTTTATTATCAAGTTAGATAATTTCTATTCTAGTATGATCTCATACCGGGTTTATTGCCCGATTAATTTGTCTTTCACGCTTAACACTACTCGGCCAACATAGTCCTCTCACTTAAAAAAAAATTTATCGTTCTAACTAGGACGGGCTTGGTAACAATAAAACCGGTCTTGATACTAGCTTATACTAGTCAATCGGTCAAGAAGGCTAGATCATCCCTTTCTTGTGCTTTTTCTAAAAAAAAAATGTCGTCCCAACAAGGACAAGCTTCACATCAACTATACCAATTTTGGTACCCATCAGTACCGAATAAGACAGCCGTTAAGACCCGATCCGGTGTTGCTTCAATATCCTGGCAACCCTTCCAATGCCAGTTTTGTGTTGGTAAGGTATGGTATCAATAGTACCATTCAAATCATGGTTTGAAGCGGTTGGCTTGTTAAATGCAAATACTTAATAAGGCAAATGAGATATTGGTACTAATTACATTTTTGTATTAATCAAGTGCCAATCATTACTGCACAAAATCATTGATACCATATCAGCTACATTTTCATGCTTGTGCTTGTCACTTTTTTCTCCAAAGCAATATAGTGGAAATATGTCACCACGAGTATTTGAACCTAAGACTTCTCCCAAGAGCAAGCCCCTGGAAAAGGAGTGCTAAATGGCTAAGAGAATGTTGGTTGGTAGGAATGGCAGCCGGACAGGTTTCTTCCAAGTATCCAGCCTATCCCGAACCCGAATAGGACCTGTTTAGCAAAACCCTATAGAGTTTGAGATTTAAAATTAAAATCCATTAGAGTTTGGGACAGGTTTGGAATTCAATTATATATATATATATATATAATTTTACAAAAATATATATACAATAGAGAGGTGAAGGGACTATGAACTTAATGTTTGTACTGTGGATTATGGTTGTTTGTTTAAGTGTGAAATAGAAGTTTGATGTACTATTGATTTTTACTTGATATTAGATATATTCAGGTCATTATGCAAAGGTCTTTCCCTTTATTCCCCCTCCTTTTTATTTTTATTTTTGTAATTCCGGGTTCGGTACCCCATCCAACTCAAATAACCTGATCTAAATAAAGATTAATCGAGTGGGTCTGGGTACCCGATGGATTTACCATTTTTTGATGGGATGGGTTTTGAATTTTTGGGCAAACTTTTAATCAGATTTGGGATGGGTTTAGATGGTAGGATTGTAAACGGGTTTGGATACGAGTAGGGCAAATTTTGCGGGTACCCTACCCGTTGCCATTCCTATCGGTTGGCAATTAGTTTCTAAAATAGTAATATTTGCAATTAATGTTGATAGTTTTAAGAATAAATATTTAGACTATAGATAGGCTCATTTACAGATAAAGGCACTGGAAATGTTGATTAGATTGCTTATCAATTAGTTGGTGTCTACAATTGGTTATTGCACATTTTTTTTAAAAAAAAAAATTCTTATGAATCACGATCTGGATCTTATGATCAAGATCAAAATGACCTAAATGATCCAGATCCCATCCTGGATTAGGATTAACGTAGGATCACAAGATTTAGATCCATATAATGAACAATATCAATATATTCCTTTTGATCATGAGATCCAAGTTGATTGTGCTAATTACTTAGTAAATCATAATTAGGTGCATTTTCTATGATTTATGTTACTATGTGGCTTTTAAATTAATTATCACCAACTTGTCTTAGGTACTAAAAATTAGCAAGCTTGTTATTGGACTTTATAGAGTTAAAAACAAGATGTAAATTGTTGCATCTTTACAGCTATATGTTCAAATCTTGTCATTGTTTTCTTCTAAACATTTACCTAAAAGGATCACTAAATTGATAAATAATAAATAATTTCTTGAATAACTAAACAGAATATTTGTTTCATTAGACATGCAATATATGGGCCATGTTGGTGAAAACTAGACTTGTTGTATGTATGATCTTTTATTCTCCATTCTTGTATTTTATAATTGACTCAAATGTTAATTTTTACATTTCTTTTGTATCTCAAAAGTACTAAAAGAAATTAGAAGAAAAAAAAAGGATCTACGATCCGACCCAATCTCGCTCCCTCTACTATTTACGACTCAATCCCAATCTTAACAACATAAATTTCACATAGAATGGAGGTAAGTAGATTTCATAGAAGAATAGTACACCTCCTTAGCTCATTCTCAGTGCAAAACAGATATTTTTTAAAAAAAGTAGCCCCTTGCTACCTATAACCTTATGTGGCAGAAAACTTCAACAAGATGAGTTTAAGTACCCAAGAGGTATTGATAATATTTAGGTTATATCACAAATAGTAAACTGGGAAGATTCATAAAAGGTCAAAGACATTAAGGTAGTTACGTTCTGCAGCAAAACAGTCTAGTAATCATGAAACATCAAGAATCTTCACATAAAATTACAGAATTAGCTGACTGACTCATTCAAAAAGGTCCTAAGGAATGTCTTACACAAGTATCCAAGAATAGTTCTTGCTTATATTTGTTCTCCAACTTTAGAGAAGTGTTCTTGGTGCATATCTAAATTATTTTTAGGTGTATGGTCCTTTTTGTGTACAAGTTATTAATTTAGTGACAGCTATTTTAGTCTTCCACAATCACTCACTACAATTACTAGGAAATAACAAAAAGGGTTGTTACATGGATGGAGCATCTACCTTTGGTTCATGAATGAGTGCTGGAATGGAATGGGGTTCCTGCTTTGGTCCCATGCCAACATGTAAGATTTGTAAAACAAGTAACAAAATATAATTCTTTGGAATCATCATTCCATTAAATAGGGGAATTGTGGAGTTGACACCACACTTAAATGGGAGGAACAGTCGCTACCATAGGAATGGGAGTGAATTATAATTTTGGTATGAACTACTTAGCAGCATTTATGGTACAAAATATGAATGAAAAATACATTTCATATGAAACAACTAGCGGCATTTATCATATGAAATGGGAATAAATAATTTGGTTGCCAGTTGAATCTAAGAAAATGACACATTATTAGAGTTATTTTATTAGAATAAACAGTAGACATGTAAAATAACAACCATAATAAAACAGCGGCTATTGTTATTTAGAAGTCTATTATGTGTATAATGACTAATGGCAAGAATGTCTGACCAATCTTATGTGACAGAAAAGGCATGGTTAGCCAACAATTTTCAGGGTCAACCTTGCAAGGCTAATTAAAAGAACATACGTAAAAAAGGAAAAAGAAATCAAATTTTGACTTACATGCAACCAACGGGGTGTATCCACGTGATCAAAAGGGGGCCTTCCTCCTCTATTTGGGGTCTACAGATAATCAGAAGAGGCAGTTTCAACAAAAAGCATGGGACCACCAGATTATCAGTTGACTATACTGTTCATGAGAGAAGTGCTGTAAATCTTTAGAAAACTTAAAATTTGATATGACAAAGCATCAAGGTTTAGCAGTGAAATCATATAGATGGTATCATGTAATAATCATAATTGACAACTCTTGTCAGATATGGTTAAGTTTATCCACCAATATTCTAGCTTGGCAAATATTATTATCACCTTTCATGTATAAGCATTAAGTTTCTTAGGTTTTCCTCCTTTTGGTTTCGACTAGTATTCAGATTTGGGACTCCTTGCTCTAATCATTTACTACATTTAACCCAGAACACTACAAAGCATAGTTGCAAAAATATAAAAGTACCCAAAAACACAAAGAACTGCTATATGAATAGCTTTTACATATGATATGGATCTATATTTTTCGTATCGCTAATCCTTAGGCCAGGCCACTCTAAGCCAGGGACCTGAATCATATCTAGAGGGTGTTCAAGCTTGGCTCAACCTGGTTTTAGAAAATAGAAGAGAGGTTCAACCAGCATTAGGCCTAAAAAGCCTAAGCCTGTAGAAGTTTTCAGATCAAGCCCGAGCACCTGACTGCTTGAGAGGAGAACCCAACATGAACCATTCTAGATGTAAAATGCAGATTTCAGCTGAAATATCTAGGAACAGTGAGGATTGTACGAGCTTTCTAGATTTCAAATGTAAGCTCAAGTTCTCTGGGGATAAGGTATGTTAGAAATAAATCATATCTAGAGGTTGTTCAAGCTTGGCTCAACCTGGTTTCAGAAAATAGAAGAGAGGCTTAACCAGCTTTAGGCCTAAAAAAATGAGCCTGTAGAAGTTTTCAGATCAAGCTCGAGCACCTGACTGCTTGAGAGGAGAACCCAACTTGAACCATTCTAGATGTATAATGCAGATTTTAGCT
This sequence comes from Phoenix dactylifera, assembly GCF_051530095.1. Classification (NCBI taxonomy): domain Eukaryota; kingdom Viridiplantae; phylum Streptophyta; class Magnoliopsida; order Arecales; family Arecaceae; genus Phoenix; species Phoenix dactylifera. The sequence continues at coordinate 19,095,053 of NC_143203.1, forward strand.
GAAATATCTAGGAACAGTGAGGATTGTACGAGCTCTCCAGATTCCAAATGTAAGCTCAAGTTCCCTGGGGATAAGGTATGTTAGCAATGACCTGTCTTCAAAAAGTTGACAATTTAAAATTTTCTACATCAAGTGAAAATGTTATTTTGTACTTCTATCCATAGTTTGTCATATCAACCCATGTTGCCAGTACTAGGCATGTTGTACTGTAGCATTGAGGTACTGATATGGGACCGAGGTTTGATATGATGCAAGGGCCGAATTGACTTGTATTGGATGGAACTGACTGGTTCCGGTTGATTTCATATTGTATTAACCAATACTACCCAATTTCGGGCGATACTATTGCTAGGCATGAGAAAAGGGTCTCTTGACCTTGTATCGACATGGGGGTGTGCCTACATCAATATGGGGGATGTACCACACTGTACTGGGCGTAGTGTACTGTACATGTTACCCAACATCAGTACAGGGAACCTCGCTTGTATCCACTACTTTCCATAATAAAAGAAAGCAAAATCACATATACAATGACACCTCAAAATCCATACCAGATTTGATTTAAACTGGAAATTACTCAGATCGTGATTTTAAATGAAGCCACCAAATTTTAAGAACAACTTATAAACTTGGCTAGCAATTGAACTGTCTCCTAGTGGTTGGCAAGCAAACTAACATTAATGATGACAAGATTGACTAAAAAGTTGCCATTCTCTGGTAAAAGGTCTCTCACCTTTTACGAAGAGCCAATAAGGACCACATGAAGATCTAAGGGTATGTAACTTAAGGAGAAAATGCTGATACTAGATCCATTAATTGGTACAATTGTAACCATTACAATAGCAGTCCATAACGGTATGTTCAAATTTTTATATATCAGTGGGCCCTCACATATGGCACACTTATATTTTGAGTTCATTGTATGCACATGTAAAGTAGTAATATAGCAATTACCACTGCATTCAGAAGCACAGGAGTTTTATAATTGATAACCTAATCTATTGTCACTGACAAGAGATCATAAGCAATTAAGCATGCTCTAGTAGAATAAGTAAATATACCTAGCAAGTAATTTTCCTTGAAGTTACAAAATAAAGGAAAGAAAATCCATTTTATCATATCACAGCTCATAAGCAAAACTATCAGATTGGGTTAACATTCCTATAAGCTGCTAGCACCTTAAGATTTTTCCTTTCTTTTCTGATTCACAAACCTGAGGAAATAGAGACAAAATTTCCTTGGAAGAGATTCCTAATTCCGCCAAAGCTGTAATGGCCTCCAAAATGTAAGGAGAGTGCCTAGAAAAAGCATATGTAGGTACAAGAATGAGTACATTACAACAAAATTGCAATAACTATGATGATTTAAAAGAAAAGGGAAGTTCATTTTGGGCAAGGTTTGAATGTTTCACCAAAATAAGCCAGTTTTCGCTAAAACCTTACATTGCAGAAGACACAAGTTACTGCAGCTAACATATGTCTCAAAACCTTGCTTTATGGTTATTTCCTTTTTTGGGAGGGGGAGGGGAGGGAGGGAGGTGCTGCACATTGCTAAAAACTAATAAACCAAGCAACTAAGAGGCATACTTCAACAAGATCAAAGTTGAACTTTGTAAGTTTTGAGTAGATTTTAAAGAGCATAGCTCATGTGTTGCAAGAATAGTAAACCTTTTGACAACATGAACCGACAAATTTTGTGTGCAAAATTTGGTGGCAGAAAAATAAAGGATCTTAAGTTCTAGTTCTCATTTTCCAGTGATTATATTTTCTTTTATTAGAACTATGAAAATCGCAGTACTAAAACTGGTTAAACTACCAAACTTAAACTTGTTTGACCCAGATGAAGCCAACTTTTTGAATCTTAATTTTTAATGAGTTAATAAAATGGTTGAAGCAGAAGGACGTTGAAGTTTGTGTTAGTTTCTTGCACCTACATGGATAGCATGATTCTCACTCCTCAAAGCAAGCAAACCATTGCAAAGGCAAGTGCTTCCAGAAGATCTATCAGCTAATCCTAATTGAATCTAATACCAGAAAAAAATCATTCAGAATATTGCAGTTTTTTTTTTATTATTCCATGTCTAACTGTTGCATGGTCAATAAGAAAAGGTCTGACAGAAAAGCACAATGACAAGACGCCCAAGGTCATCCAGTTATATGATCCTTTAGGAACATGAAGCAATGGTCATGTAGTAGTTGGGGCAACAGCACAGCCTAGGGTCATTATCTTAATGCACTGCACCAATCAAACCCCAGTAAAAAATATAAAAAACCAATGGAGAATAAATAAGACATTCTGGGTTACAAAACAAAAGAAATATTTAAATAATTCAATGTATAAGGCCTACTCCAGAAGTTTCAAACAACAAGCTTTTGATAATAAAAATATTAATATTGCCGATAACGGGAGAAATGAGAAATAGTGAAGTTGTCCATGACCAGAAATTATGACCAAGATTGAGAAAAAGAATAATTATCTAAGTGCTCAATATGCCAGACCTCAAACAATCTTTGTAACAAGCAATGGCGGAGCGATTGTGCCTAGAAATGCGATAAAGCTTCCCCAATGTTAGATTCATTCGCAGAGTTCTCGCTTTAGGTGGGATTCCTTCCATCTGCTTAATGAAATTACAGATGAAATATTTAATATAACAAACCAAAATGATGATTTATAAGAAGGTTTGCAAAAGCAAGTAGTTTCCCTGTGTGCAGAATTATACCATTTAGAAACATAATGCCACGAATTTACCTATATATATATATATATATATATTATATTCATCATCAATACTACAATATCAAATTTTTCCTAACCTGAAATAAATTGGATAATGTGCACAAGAAAAGTTTCTCTGAAAATTAATGTGCACTTCTTAATCTAAAGGTTTGCAGTGAGCGAACTTTTTCATAAATGTTCAACAAAAAGTTCTTTTATATTCCAGCATCAACCTTCTTTTTAAGAGAAACTAATATAGCATCGGACCAAGAAATGCTTCACCAAATCCAAACCCAACAAAATTAATGAATTAACCAAACAGCCTCAGTACACAAACAAGAAAATATAATGCACTTGTTTGCAATGATTCAATTTCTATTTGCAGCAAGATGGAGTCCAAAGCCCAGATAAAGGACCAAACGTCCTTCCAAATAATAAAACTGACATTTGGGAAATTTCTTAGGGCTAACCAGCCAATATATGTTCTCAGTTGAAGCATCTCATGCTCCTGGCACTAAACAAGATCACCTTTGAAGTAATGGTGCCACTGTAGAACTGTGAATCCAACTAAGGCACTAAAAGCTTTTCTTTTATGGTGATTATACCTTAATACTTTGAATGTTGTGAATTGTGATTATACAGTAGCATGGCTTGAATATGCCAAATTTTTCGAAAGGTATTCTGTCTCCCCATACATAATGGACTCTCACAAAAAGTGTGTAAAAGTTCTTTCATAATGACAAAAACTATTTCAGAGATGAATAACTCGTGCTATAATTCATATAATGCCTTTTTTTTCTTCAAATGAGTAGCTCAATCCTTCTACTCACTGTAAGTTGCTGACCATACAGCAAGGGCCACTAATGCCTAGGATCAAGGAAGTTGTCTCACTGCAAGTTTGCAACACTACCCTAGATCAAATGTACAAATTGATGTTTATCAACTCAACTGGGAATACCCTTTTCACCATTAAAAGTGAAGAGCATAATCTGTTGATCGACATGTATTCTCATATATTAAAAGATTGTTGATTTCTTATTTTTATATATTTTGATTTTATAGTAACTTTTTTCATGATAGACATCCTTTATACTAAAACTTTTGAGAACTACTATTCCTCTTCTCAAATTTGTCTCCTTGAATTATGTCAAAATCCAACACTCATGTCCATGTCCTTACATCAAACCAGTTACATCATCATATCATAATTATTTAGAACATTTCAAGTTCTTTGCATACTATCTACATGTTATGAATAAATCATACACTAACAATCTTGGGAACAATGCATTTTAAATGTTCTAGAAGTAAGACAGAACATCCATGAGCAACATATGATGTATAACCATCTCAAGTTCATGGAAGTAACAAAATGATGGATCTCCACCTGGCTTACAACCTGAGGAATTAACCAGACAAGAATATACAAGATAAAGAGTTCAAGGACAACCTCTAAAAGAGCAGCACGGTTCTCACTTATTGCACAATAGCAAAGAGCAATTTTAAATTTCACCTGCCAATAATGAAAACATTCCACAAAATAAAAACATTATCTATTAGTACCCCTGTACTTTAAAGTTAAGAAGGTTATGACAAATGAAATCAAAGTAAAAGGCTCACAGAAGAGAACGAGACCAACCTCATTTTCATTAATTGCTGACACATTGATAGAATTTGGGGAAGATGACCTACTTGATGTGGATAATGAACTTCTAGAATAACTTGTTGTTTGCTTAGGAATAACTTTGCAATGCTGCAGTGCTTGTTTGTACATACTCTGAACAGAAAGAAAAAAAATTAATAATAGTAGAACTTCATCAACAAGGCAAACAAATCAGATTGGTACCAGTAATAAAAAATAAATGTATAAGGATCACAAGTTTTCGACGGGAAGATATATGGGAGTTCAAGTGAGCTAGCAATACTCCTCCCATGAACTTGTTATTAAGAGAGAGAGAAAAGACATTTTGGCAATGATAGACAATTGTTCATGTCTATTTGCTCAGTCAATGATAACCCCATTGTGAACTTCCACAATGAAAGTCACTATAAAAATACTTGGCATTTGCGGCCCTCCATATACCACCCTATTTGAGATTCTCCTCCTGATAAACCCGCAAATACATATATGATTGTTCTATAGTAAACAGGAAAAAACTTGAGGAAAGATATTGATTATAAGCAAGTGTTGCAATATAGGGGGAACATGGAAACAATGAGAGCACTACAATCCAAGTAGGCAAAGTCAAATGATAAGGATGCATCATTATGTTTAAATTCTGTAAGAACAGGTAGAGAAGAATTAACAATTAGAGCACTACAGTGTCTCCCTTACAACATTAGCTGCAACCAGGAGATGTATGAAGAGCACGTCATGACTCATGAGAAAAATTAAAACAAAATGAAGACCACGTAGAGCAGCAAGAAGACTGTTTAACAGAAATCAAGAGGCACAATTAAGAAAAGTACCTAGTTTGAGAAGTTATTGGGCCATAAGGTAGATATAGAAGTGCACAGAAGGAGGTTAAGTACGGATTAACCAAGTAGAAGTTTAGAAACATTTATGGCTCAAAAATGCATGAAACTTTGTTGAAGTTCTGTGAATTATGATCAATATAACGGAGGGGTTACCAATACAATGTCGAAGTACCTTCAAGCCAAAGTCAGTCAAACTTGAGGGATCTAAACTTAAGAATAATTTCTCAAACATTTACTTAGAGGAACAAAAGTGTCCTGTTGATATCAGCAGCTTCTGTCAGGCATCCAGTTAACTTTGATTCCTGTCACATGGACTGCAGCTTGACAAGAGTTTTCCAAGAAATTATAGGGAAGTTGATCCGCCCTTTTCCATTCTAAATTGGGATGCCAATGCAAAAGTTGGAGGACACAAAGATTAAATAATCGAAATTGATAGGACATCAATGGAGTTAAAAATGGAGAAGTAATGACATCCACTATAAGATGGGCAAGTGCTTAAATTGACAAAGGTTGGTTTATTGGTACTAAGGCTCCTATTTTTCATAGTCATCATGGAGGAAGATGAACAAAATGGTTGGTGATCAAATAACTAGGGGTATCGAACGAATAGAGCTCTGCTCAAGCAACTTGGAAGGGACCCCATCAGGCTTTATTGGGTAGGAGAAGACTAGGGGTATCGAACAAACAGATAAAATAAATAAATAAAATATCAGCCTATTAGTGTGTATGATATTTAACCTTGGAAAATAAATAAAATAAATTAGTGTTCATTTTCCATGATCCAATTAATATTTTTTATAAATAATCAAGCACAAAATATATATTTTATCGTAATTGTTACCAGTGCCCTACGAAATTCCTTTTCTCCAAACAAAGCATCACCTTGAAGCACCTACAACAAAATCATGTGTCTGATTATCTAATAAAAGGTTGAAAAAATGTTAAGATGCAAAGAAAATAAAATGGTGAGACAATGAGGATGACAAAATGAGAATAGTATGTGTTGAAAAGAATGGTGCAATTTATCTAGGAATAAGGCAAATGACAAGAGGAAAGCATTTAATAAGCATAAAAAATCTAATGCTTATATATACCAACATAACTATGAGTCATCATTCCAAAACCTGCAGGCCGTAATACACCACCTACCACCAATGTGCAGCTTTTTGTCAATAATATGCGGCCCTAGTTAGTGAAGCAAGATCAATAGGATATTATTAAGTTAATCATCATATGTATCCACTTTTATTGCTAAAGGACAGTGCATGCTCCAAGAAGAATGTCTGACTTAGTTGCTGATATATCTATGATTAGTTTGGAATAAAAAAACCCTTAATGCGAAAGTTCTTAGCTATAGTCATTCACCAACTTCCTTATTTCCAAAAGGAGTTTGTCAATGTACCGTAAAGAATTCTACCATACCATATTACATAATAAATTATTATTGAGAGCCTACCACATGCTTAAGCCAACAATTGGTAACCTAAATTTCCGTTACTTGTGCAACAAAATATGTTCTAAAACAGCAACATCAAGATTTTCCTATCAAGCTCCAATTTGTGGTAAAGAAAGAAGAAACTGTGAAGAAGTTGCAGGAAAATGTATATGAAGGATTGCAGACAACAATCTGCATTGTCATACACAAATTTGTTGTCAACTTACCCAGTTATAATTATAGACATCAAGTCGATGAGTGATAGACAAAACTTTCCTTCAATCCCTTGAAGCACAGTACTCAGAGTTGATCCTTTGGGTGAGAATATTCACAACTTGGTCATTAAAAGGACTTAAATTTCATTAGTAATTTCCACCTTTCTTACTTGCAAATAGTGAACTCATCAAATTGTTTGGATCTCGCTTACAGAATTGCTACCTGTGAAAATCTTTTATACATGCCGAATGACACATATACTGCATGAATGAAAAAGTTAAAACCTTATGAATCTAGAGCTCTATCAGTAACAAGTATCATAATTTGCTCATAAAATATCAGAAGATAGATGACCTTGCTAGGCTTCAAAAAATAAAAGAAAAATCAAAATCGAGTAGGTTCCCAAGTTTTATAAAACAGGTTGATTAAACTCTAAAAACAAAATAAATGTTGTTTGATTGCCTTCATAAACATGTTATTGAAATAGTTACATTCCATAAAACCTGGACAGTGAAACTTCTGAAAAACAAAGCTCCCCTTACATAACATGGAACCAAGGCAGGAACTTATCTGTTTGCATGCAAACCTCAGACAGCCAATGAACAAAACAGCCACCTAGTGTCGAGGGCATATACCAAGAACATGTCATTTAATAGCTACCTCAAAGACAATGAGAATATGAGGCTAAAAACTCCATAAGCAGTATAGACTGACCGGATCCTATTCACATTATCTTCGAAGGTAATCTTTCACCTTAAGACATTTAAATTCTGATGCATCTATATGGGTACAAATTCCAATCCATGGATCATCTATGAGATCAAAATCCTCATTTAAATTCACAAGTGCATCTTCATCTGAATCAAGGTTCGCCGTCTCGGTATCGGACCCCGTATCGGTGCCACATTAGTATAATGTCAGTGTAGTATGGTAATGGTATGAAGTTTTTTGGTGTACCAAGTGTCGGTATGCCATCCATACCGGATACCGGTACCGAACCGATACGGTACACTCCGAACCATCCGGTTCGGGCCGGTACGGCATACCATGATTTGAATTCTAGGTTAATATACATATAAACATGTGCATACATTCAATGGCATGGATATCAAAATGTAGTCAGGTGAAAGAAAGATATATATGCAAGCAAGCGTAGACACAAATTCTACACCATCCAATACATATAAATTAATAAGAAGGTTGTGACTAGCTCCAGAGTTATATCTGCTCCAAGCTATATATACGTTACCACCCTATGCAACAAACTCTTAAGTCTGATATGGTCCCTTCAAAAAAGTTAAACATCCTGATAAGTTAAACATCCAAAAAAAAGAGTTAAATTTTGAAATAAATATCGGCTTATAACAAGTATGAATAATGAACCTAATGCACACTTCACGGATAAGTGAATTTTATTAACTACCTTGTTGTGTTCCTATATAAATTTAATAACTACATTGAATAGTATAAACATGGTTCGCCATATCGACCTGTACCGCTTAGCCCGAAGTAGGCAGTACGGGATATATCATACCACACTGGTTCGGTATCGATACACGGTACGGAAGTTGTATCAACATTCACTATGCCAAAAAGATCCCATATCATATGTATCGACACAGTGCTAGAGTGGCACCAGTACGGGGCCCGGTACTGAGACGACGAACTTGTATAAATTTGTCTTAAAATAAAACATATCTCAACATGAGAAATGAATAAGGTAATTAACTTTCTTGCTATCAACCATGGCATCCTCATTAGACCTGTACAACAAGACCTAGGCAATCCATGGTGAATATGTAGAACATGGAATCTCCTTGCCTACTCCCATCAATAATGGCCCTTTGTAGAAAGTACTGGAAGATGTTTCTCTTTGCAAATAGTTTGTTTATTGCCACGCAGTCACGCAGAATACATATAAACCATAAGTACTTATCCCCATTTTTACAAACCAACTATATTAGATGAAATTTAACACTGAAACAAGGCTATGAGGGAAAACTTTATGAGAATTCTTCAAGAGCATACTAAGAAAGTTAGAATCATTATTTTCACTTGGATGCAAGATTGTTTGAATTAATTCACTTCTATTCAAAATCATTGTTCCACTGACCTAGAAGAGGTGGTTCTCTCAATGACTTGATGAAAAAAAGTAATGCGCATTAGCTGCCAAATTGCTAGTATTCAAGATTCACCGTCTCGGTACCAGACCCTGTACCGGTACCATCTTATTATAATGTCAGTATGAGGTACGGTACGAGACGGCTAGGCATACCAAGTGTCGGTACACGGTTCGACATTGGTATAGTATGGTACATCTGGTATGGTACAATCTGATTGATATGGCAAACCTTACTATTATTAATTCAGATCTCTAATTCCTAACCATGGTCCAACACCAAAATGAACCAAGCCAGTCCCTAAGTGCATTTTTCAAAGGTGTGACAACCTAACTTGGAGTAGCCATGAGATAGTTCCAATTGATCTTATGACAACAATTGCGATATATGTTAGTATAATTTTAGAAAGAATCTTGTTCCACTCCTTTCAAATCCTAACCATTTTAGCATGGCTCTCCACATTGAGTTATGTACAGGCCAGCTAAGTGTTATAGTTTCTAAATTCTTAATGTTGAAGCAGCAAACTTTTGCACAAATAGATCACCCAAAAGAAAACTGAATTCTTTGGATTGTCCTTCCTACTTTGGTTAATTTATTCTTTAAGATAGATGAACATATGGAAGAAATAAGAGCACTTAAACAATTTCCTTTTAGTGGTGATAGAAATGAGACATTTTTTTACAGCCGCAGGACAATTCACTGCCTCAGACCCAGGGTCTGCTGAACCGACCTGTACCGGTCGGTTCAGCCCGAACCGGACCGGTACCGACTGGAACCGGTCCGGTTCCAGTGTGTAAAACGGTTCCGACCCAATATGGGTCGGAACCGAATGTTTCGAGCACCATACCGGTGCGAACCGAGCCGGTTCGCACCGGTACATGCTCGAACCGGTGCGAACCGAGCCGGTTCGCACCGATTCGGTGCTGGAAATAATGTGCCAGCGCTGTGGCACTATGCACTTTGATAGTGCCACAGCGCTGGCCAGAGGCACTTTCAGAGGCACTTTGAAAGTGCCACACCGTGGCACTGTGGCACTTTCAAAGTGCCGTTTTGTGCGGCACTTTGAAAGCGGCGCTTTTAAATTGCCGCTTTGTGCGGCAATGTGACCGAAAGTGCCGCTTTGTGCGGCACTTCGACCGAAAGTGCCGGTGCGGCACTTCGCGCGGCACTTCGAAAGTGCCGCGCTGTGGCTCACAGTGGCACTTTTCAAAGTGCCACAGTGACCCAATGGTTGGCTATAAAAGCCGACCGAATGCTGAAGGCTGAAGCCAAATCCATCAGCTTAAGTGAAGGAAAGGCAAAGAGAAAGGAGGAGGAAAAGAAGAGAAAGGCAAAGACAAAGGCATGAAAAAAAATAAGAAAGGTCGGAGAGCGTCGTTTTTCTTGAAGAAAAATCCAGCAAAAACAAAATAAGGTAAAATTCCCCTACATTGTTTTTTTAATATTTCATTTAAATTGCTTAAAAAAATTAAGTCAAAAATTGCCAAAAATTAGGAAATGATTCAATGATTCCATTTCGTTTTGAAATTTTTATATGTTGTTGATATATAGACGATGTTAATGATGACATTAACTGTTGTTTTTACAGAATTTATATAATTTATAATTTAATTAATAAATTTAAAAATTAATTTTTAATTACAAAAAAATAAAAATTGAAAAAAATTAATGTGGTCGTAGGAATGGAGCCATCAAGGAGAGGGCAACCCCAAGAGCGTAATATTGGCTGGGAGCATGGAAAGATGCTCGGTGAACGTCACCAGTTTCAGTGCAATTATTGCCACAAGTGCTTCAAAGGAGGAGGAGTAACCAGATTAAAGCAGCACTTAGCCGGTAATTCTTGTGAGATATCTACATGCTCGGAGTGCCCACCGACCACCCGTCAGCTGATGAGGAAAAACCTCGCTGAGATCAAAGCAGCCAAGGAGAGGGCAGCCAAGCAGAAAGCGGAGGTGGAACGCCAAGCTGCAGAAGCACCTTCCTATCACTTGATGGAGTCACAGGAGGTCGAGGGTCCAGATGAGGAGGAGGCACAGATCCAGGCTGCCATGCGGGCGAGTCTAGATGATCGATGGCAGCAGGAGGAGGTGGCGAGGCATCGAGCTCGATTTGGGCCCTCGTTTTTTGAGTCGGGCGCCGGTTCTGGTGGAAGCAGACAAGATCCAGAGTTTCAAAGGACAACATCAGTCAGGGAGGGCGAGGGCAGAGGACGTAGCCGGACTGCATCTATCCTGGGTGGTTTTGGTAGCCGAAAGAAGTCTTCCGGAGGGATTCCACCAGGTGCGTCAATCCATGATGTAGATCCGCATGCCTTTCCCAGGAGAGATTCGAAGCAGCAAAGAGTAGACACAATGTGGAAGAAGGAAAAGAAGAAGGATATGTGGCGAGCTATTGGATCCTGGTTCCACTTCAGCCACATTCCAGCAAATGCTGCAGACAATACATACTACAAGTCTGCCATTTCTGCCATACAGACTGCCGGTCCCGGTGTTGATCCTCCAGGTCCGAGGGACATCTACGGTGAGCTTCTTGACAACAATAAGGAGGAGCTAGAGAATTGGATTGGTTCATATAAAAGCAAGTGGCTCACATATGGGCTCACTCTGATGTGTGATGGTTGGACCGGTCCGACAAAGCGGGCCATCATCAACTTTCTGACATACTGTGATACGAAGACCTTCTTCCACAAGTCAGTTGATGCTTCGGATAAGGTGCACAACGCCTCATACATCCTCAAACTTATGGAGGAGGTGATTGATCAGATTGGAGAGGAGAATATCGTGCAGGTCGTCACTGATAACGGACCGCAATATAAGTTGGCCGGGCAGGTCTTGATGGAGCGGCGACCACAAATTTTCTGGACCCCATGTGCTGCACATTGCATCGACCTCATCCTGATGGATATTGGAAAGATCCGTAGGGTGCAACATACGGTGGAGATAGCCCAACGCATCACCAGGTATATTTATAGCCATACTTGGGTTCTTTCATTAATGAGAAGGTATGCAGGGGGAGAAATTCTTAGACCAGGAGTCACACGGTTTGCTACGAATTACATTGCACTTGATAGCCTTATCGAGAAGAAAGGAGCCCTACGTCAGATGTTTGTTAGTCCCGAGTGGCAGGAAAGTAGATATGCCCAGGCCGGCACTGAAGGAAGCAGGATGGAAGACTTGGTAAGCAGGCAGTCATTCTGGCAGCGGGCCAATGCGATAGTCAAGGCTATCAAACCATTATATGAAGTGCTGCGGGCCGTGGATAGCAAGAGGTATCCCCAGATGGGCTTTTTGTATCACATGATGGAGAAGGCAAAGGCTCAGATCATGGAGGCAGATGTAGCCCGTGCCCAGGAGTACATCGACATCATTGAGCGGCGGTGGGGAGCCCAAATGGATTGGAAATTGCATCTAGCAGGTAAGCGATAATATTGATAATTATACTGATTGATATATTGTATAGTTATACTAAGATGGTGTCATCTATGTGCAGCATACTATCTGAATCCCCGGTTTCAGTACGAGAGTGGAATTGGTATGGATGATGAACTTCTTCATGCTCTGCGTAATGTTATTTATAAGATGGAGCCTGATCCAGAAGTCGCCGCGTTATGTATAGAAGAGGTAACTATGATTTAGTAACATATGTAAATATATCAGATCTTATATTATTGACATACTACAACAAGCTTCTTTCCACAAACCAAATTATTTAGAGAGGGTAGCCACAGCTTTGGACAGCGACCAACTGTCGTGAGCAAGACAACTATGAATCCAGGTACAATACAAATCTGCAAGACATTTTTGCATCTGAATTATCTTCAACTATGAGGCCATCATATATATAAAATATAATTATCTTCAATATTTTTGCAGCTGAATGGTGGATTCATTTTGGCGGATCCGCAAAAAATCTTAAGCGGATAGCTATCCGGATTCTCTCCCAAACGGTCTTCTCGACTGGCTGTGAGCGCAACTGGTCCACCTTCGGCCTCATCCACAGCAAACAAAGGAACCGTTTGACACAAAAGCGCCTCAACGACTTAGTTTATGTGCACTACAATCTACGGTTGAGGCTAAAATGCATTCAAGAGGAAGTGGAGCTCAAGTATGCAGATCCCATCTATAGGACTTTTACAGATGATGATGATAATCCTATGCTCGACTGGCTTGCGGCCCAGCAGCAGGAGCCCGAGCTTGATGAGCCAGGATCGCCTCGACGACCAGCCAGTATCATAGCCACCGAGGCTATGGTCGATCCACAGCAATGGGCTGAGCGCAACATTCCACGCACTCCTACAGTTGATATGACGTGGCTAGAGGGGAGCCAGTCACCGCATGACTGGTACGATGCTCCCGTTCAGAGAGATGATCCTCTCATGCGAGGACGAGGACGAGGACGCTCTACTACCCAGTCGACTCGATCAGGAGGGCGTCAATCCCAACAAACAAGAAAAGGAAAGGAAAAGGCCCCAATGGAGAGTGTCGAGGAGGAGACTTGGACCAGCAGCGATGAAGATTCTGGTGGTGATGGATCTACTAGCCATGGAGGAAGTGGAGGACAGTATGGTACTAGTTATGAGACACAGCCGGAGGAAGATTTTCGATACACCGGTGAGTCTCAGTTTACATATGCTACACAAGATACGGACCACGGTAGGCCGTCTGATATAGGCCAGTCAGATACCATTGCATATCGAAGAAGAGCTCCTCGAGGTCGTTCAAGAGGCCAGGATGCAGCTGCAGATGACCTTCCATATGGAGTCGAATCCATTGATGTATCAAGTTCCGAGTCTTCCTATTATCCGCGGCCTCAGCCAGCCTATGGATATCATATGGTGCATCGGAGTCATCTTCCGGTAGCTACTATCCTGCGCAGCCCGGAGGATCTTACGGATCAGATTTTAGTGCCGGCATATTCGGATGGGCCCCTTATCAAGACACCTCTCAGAGCCAGAGCTTCAGCGAGAGATCCGAGAGTTCTTATGATCCAACGCGCATTCCTCGAGGATTGAGCATACAAGACTACAATGCCGCTTGGTTAGAGGGATGGGTTGATCTGCCTCCATATTATGCTGATGATCCAGATATTGACGAGAAGCATCGCCATTCGACCCGATTTTAGATATTCGAGAGTGATTTAAACGTATGTAATTGATTGTATCTTAATTTGAAAATTTTTTATGTTCTTCATCTCATTATTTGAATCATTTGGAAGTAATAAGTTGCATCATCTACTTTTAACCTTAAACCTAAACATGAAAACATCCAAAAAACTCCAAAAAAAAAAACGACGATGGGGTCGCTGAATGTACCCTATCGGTACGGTATCGGTTCGGCTCGGTTCGGCAACGGTACCGTACCGATACCGGAGCCGACCGGTACGTCGGTACGATCGGTACCGCGAACCTTGCTCAGACCTAAACTTTTTTGTGCTTATTCCTCACTGGCACGCAAGCACATGCACCGCCACCTCCATTTAGGAGTTCTAGTTCTAGAATGCTTTCAAAGGGAATATCCTGCTCAAATTAAATTCACAGATAAGTTGATTAAACCCTCCCAACAGATAACCTTTTTTGGTTCTACCTACCTATATTTTATGTAAGACCACGCCCTAATGTTCATTTTAGCTGCCTAGTTATAAGCATATGCATATGCACATGCACATGTATACGTATGTATGTATATATGAATATATATATATATATATATATATATATATATATGAGTATGAGTATCTATATCTATATCCATATCTACATCTATATCTATATCTATATATTTGTGTGTGTGTATTGTATGTGTATATGTACGTGTCTCTGTGTGCATAAATAAATGAAAACAAATGCTCTTCAAGCGAAAGAATATTACATAGAAAGAAAGGTCAAACTGCAAACCATTTGAAAGAAAGTATATACACAGTTAGCTATATTAGACCTATAAAGCTTACCAAGTTTTCAACCTTCATATAGGGATTGGCCTCAATATTTGTAATAGCTGAGGATACAAGAAAGCATCCCTGTCAAAATTCATCATGAAGTTCGCACTTAGATTAATAGCTCATCAACAGTATACATTTTGGTAAAAACCAAACAATTATTTAACATGTAACTGCAGTCTGCAGGAAATAACTAAAAGAATCTTATCCTAATACATTATATATACACTGATTGGCCATCATACATCCTTCTGGTGGATGTTCAGAGAGTTTGTCAATGACTTTAACATTGCAACAACTTATGTAAAACATTAATGATATTACAGTATTTTGTCAGTTTAGCCTCATACCTTTATTAGTGATTAGTAAGGTGGCACATGATTGAACATGCTTAGTTATGGAAAATAAGAGAACAAAAATAATATGTAGAAGAAAGATGTCAAATATAAAAAACAGATAATAATAAGAATGCTAAAAAAACTCATGGACAACCTTAAAGAATCACGGTCAACTCTGCAGAGCCAAGGTTAGCACCAAGGACCAGAACCAATGTCAACCTTGATTCTTTAAAAGGAGCAATACTCCAACAATCAAGGGTTTAAATCCCAGCATTGAAGCCCATCTCAATCACAGACAGGATCCATATGGTACAGCATGATATCAAGAAGGACTAGAACAACCATCAAAAACAAGGACAAAAAGGGGAAAAACCAAACTAAATCAAAAAATTGGTATTCCGAGATGCCAAGCCATCTGGTTACCTGCTCTGGAGAGACCTAGAGTCTAGATGTGTTCCAGGATCCAATCTCTTAGGGGTGGCATAAATTAAACTAACCCAAAAACCTGACCTAACCTAGGCTCATGATGGCAGAGTTCTATTTGGGTTAAAAATAAGGTTAGCCGAACCGGTATCGAGACCCGTACCGGTCAGCATCCGGTATGGGTCGGTATCGATTCGAACCGAGTCGAACCGAACGGAACCGTTTGGTTCCGTCCGATTTTGGTCGGTTCCGTCCGATTTCAGCCAGAGCCAATTAGATTTCGGCCCCTTAGGGGCCGGAACCGTTTTCTACTGCTGAACCGACCTGGTCGGAGATCGGGTCTGCTCGGTTCAAGCTGAACCGGTCATTTCGGCTCTGTTTAGCTTTCTTTGGTTGAAAAGATTTAGGCTTGGTTGAATCATAACATTGGATAAGAATTTTGAGTGGTTGGTCTTTTTCTAAATACTAGTTATATAAATCATTTTGGAAATTAGCCAATAAGAATTATAAGGATTGGATTTGATAGGTTAGTGGGGATTGAGTCTTACAAAATAAAATAAGTTAGGGTCAAATAAGGGTGACCTAATATGATTGTGGGTGGATACGGATTGAGAGGTTTTGATTTTTCAAATATCATTAAGTTAGGTTTAGTGGGGATTGAGTCTTACAAAATAAAATAAGTTAAGGTCAAATAAGGGTGACCCGAAATGATCGTGGGTGGATACGGATTGAGAGGTTTTGATTTTTCAAATATCAATAATTTTCATTATATAAATGTAATAGATTTGATAAAATTGAGGAGAAAATTTTGGACATATGCTCCAAATCCTTATAATATGAGATACATGGGTTTATTACAAAATGTTTATAGAAATAGACATAAAAGGTGGAGAAATAAAGATACTTGTGAAAGACCCATATCAATTGAAGCTCCTATCGAATTCCCATACGACAAAACATGATTCAAAAGAACCCATTACTAATGCTTTGATTGAAATTCAAGGGTTAAGAAGAGAAGTCTTTCCAAACTAATAGTTTTCATTAAGTTCTGCCGTACCGGTACCGGTAGGCATATTGGTCGCCTACCGGACCGGTACAATTCGGTTCGTACCCGAACTGGTAGGCGTGTTTTTTTTTTATGTTCTGGTTTTCACGTCTGCGCGCGGACGTGCGGGATAAATGCCACAAAGTGGCATTAAATGTCACTCTGTGGCATTAATGAGCCCGCCTGAGCGCGTGGGCGCACGAGCGTGCTGCCCCGCACGGGCTGGTGAATCGCCCGTGCGGCGGTTCACAGCGCGAGGAACCGCGCGGGGCGGGGAATCGCGTGCCCGCGTGCGCTGCCCCGCGCTTGCGGGGGAATCACTCACATGGCAGTTCACAGCGTGGGGAACCGTGTGGGGAACCGCACGCAGAACCGCGTGGGGCGGGGAATCACGCGCTCGTGCGTGGGCGCTCTGCTCCGCGCGAGGGGCGCTCTGCCCCGCGCATGGGGTGTTCTGCTCGAGGAGCGCATGGCCGAAAGTGCCACGCGCTTTCCCACTGCAAAAAAAAAAATATGTACCAGTGCAAACCGGCTGGGATCGGTCCGAAAATAACTGGAACCGGTTTTCACGCTGTCCGGGTACTGGTTCCAGACCAGACTGGTTCGTACCGGGGCGAACCGGCCGGTACAGTCCGGTTCGGCAAACCATGATTTTCATCATTTAGACAGATGAGCAAAAGTGAGATTCATTTCAACAAGAAAAAATAAAATGAGACTTGTTAATGGCAACCTCTCTTAACCCATAGTTGCCATTTTCTACATCAATTCCTTAAGTTGTACAACCTAATCTAAGTTGTAGTATGCTATCTACACAAGAATAACCACATATTGCAATGTATAAGGTGTTTACCAACATTAATGTACAAATCTAGCTTAACCACAAGACAACTCAAACCAACAACATAATCATTTTATGGTGAAGCAACTAATGTTGTTTAGCACTCATGTATCCTGACTCTTCACATACTACGTTCATCTAAGCCACTTGGGCTATGTTCAACTTTGTCATAGCTATGTCGGACTCTGCTATCAAAATGTGCCTCCGATGGAACCATAAACAACATCCATTTCACCTAAAATGTGCCACTTGACTTGTCTATGACTCCAAGAGAATGAAAGTGGTACAAATGCAAGTATGAGGAAACAAGTATTCTAAGAACACTTTAAGGAAGCACTTAAAAACCAGGTGCAGATTCAAGATCCCAAGGAGTTTCTGAAGCAGGCAGATTACCCTAGGTAGAAGATTCCTGCTACCAAAGTTCGACTAAATCACAATTGCACTTGACCAATCGCTCAAATTGTGCCTCGAATCCAACACTAATTGTGCGCCTATATTAATGCAATGATTAATAATTTCCAAAAACTACCTCATAAGGAATCGAATGCACAAACTTCATTTTTGAAGAATGATGTCATATCATAAATAATTTGTTAAGACCAGATAACATAAAGGTCGGTATACTTTTGGCCATTGATAGGCATTGATATCCTACCATTATGTCTATGATGTTATTGTTTAAATATGAAATATGCTATTTTGCTCACAAATATATATTTGACTAATCTTTCTATATTTAATAAATGTCATTATTTTGCTGTTATTGCTCACTATTTTTCAATAAAAGGCTTACAGTAATTGCCATGGCATAGTAATAAAGGATACAAAAACATATTTTTTAAGCCAAATAGGCTTAAAATAATGTTGTAGCAGTGGATGATTGTTTTGGGCTATGCTGTTATACAGCTAGCATTTGGTAATAAAGTTATTATATAAATATAAACACTGCATTTCTTATCAAAAAATGATTCATAATAACATTACAATAACTGATGTGGTTTAGCTCCACGACCATTATATAGCAACAATAGGAAATTAAGGTCAAGTGGTCAAATAGAAACACAAAAATGGGTTTTGCAGTTTACAAATTTTTTCTGTTGATTCTTTATATCCTTGTTTTCCAAAACTATTTTTAAGGATAAGTCTAAGATAATATACTCATTAGAAATAGCAGAGAAACGAGTCACAACTTAAATAATGGCTGTTCTCATGTGGTAATGGATATTGTAACAATTTTCAAGGCTCCTATTGATATAGAAAAATATAGGGGTGGTTTGAATTGTAACCTTTTGCAGTTTAATGTTCTGTTAACAAATGCAGTTTGCCCCATTAACTATTCACAGAATAACATTATTACTTATGTTAATATTACTATAATTACTTGGAAGTTATAATCCGAAAAAAAAAAAACAAAATTATCATCCGATAATATTGTTACAATCGATTATTCTGATGTTAATAAATGTAGTTTCCTACTTTCCTGTCAAAATGGTCAATAAGAGTTGTTATAGCGGTCATCATTTTGTTGTTTCAAAAATATCCAAAAACCTGACTAGGCAAAATGCCCAAGGAAACCACTGGTACAGCAGGTGAGCCATCCAACATATAGACCTTCTTGCCCAGCTATGTCCAGGCCAAATAGGAATTACAAAAGCACTGCCTTATTAGAATAGGACCCAGGCCAATAAAATGGAAAAGCGACACTGGTGGAACAGGAAGCAGGCCCACTAGTCGAAGAGGCAAGAAGAAATTCCTTTGTACCAGCAACTTCTGATGAAACAAAAGGAAATCGCATGGATCTGGGCAATCTTTTGCATGGTTCTCTGCATTACTCCCTTTCTACAATCCCTCCCTTTTCTTTCTATGGTTCACCCATTACTCGGCCATTTTTTGTGTGTCCTCTGCATTACTCCCTTTTTCACATCCCCTCTCTGTTCTCCCTATGGTTCTCTCCATTACTCCATTTTTTACACCCCCCCCCCCCCCCTCTTTCCTCTCCTTTTCCCATACCACTCCTCTTCCTCTCTCCTTTCCTTTCTACTTCTCTACTTCCCAATAAAGCCCACAAGAATTACATAATACCAATTACATTTTATAACATGTGGTAACAAAGCTGTGTCATATTATGAAGCTTTAAGGGGATAGTCGAACAAAGATTAAAACATGTAACAACAATTTTATTAAACCTATTAGACTCCATGTAAGGGAGTTCCAATGATTGACAGGATTTACTTATGCAATCAACAAAAAAAAATGGAGTGACAACGAAGGCCAACATGTGGGTATTTAAACCCATGACAGGGTACCACAACAATTTATATTCAGTGGATACTTACAAGAAAAGCATCTGATATATGAGTACTTAAAATGTTGTAGTGACATACGGGAGCAATGACAAGTGTATGCACTACTTTTGAAGAGCATGTGGAATTCCAAGCAGTGAAAAGTCACAGCCGCAAGTTTCTTTGAGTTGAATTCCCCAATGCAATGGTTCAGGGATTTTTTCTCTTAAATTAACCGGATCATGTACTTGAATTAAAAATAACCATTTTCCTTTCAGAACCAGACGTGATGGCAATTTTTCATGATCTAAATGCAGGAAACTTTCAATAATTATCATATTCACATGAAACATTCAAGTTTAGGAGAAGTTCCCTTGGAACACATTAGTAGAATATTAGCAGATGTGATGAAAAAGAAATGACTATTGAAAGTTGAATATCAGTAGAACGAGAATTTATTTAGAATAAGAAGGTCCACAAAATATAAAAACATTAGAAGAGGTACTCAAATTCAACAATCGACCATGAAGCAAACAAGAACCAACCAGGCAATATGATCATGTGTAGCTAAAAATTGAGAAAGATCCGAAACAAAAGTCATTCTTGCCAACATCACTATCATCCAAAAAACATCAAGCAAACTGAAGGAAACAAGGGCGCATTTTCACTATCATCATTGAAATAACAATATAAGAACCACCAGTTTCTAAAATTAAATCCTTGCTACCTGCATTTCGAGCCCATTTGAGTAACAACTGACACGGAAGAGAAAATTAAACGGAGAAATCCTAATCAAAACCGAATCAGAAGGATATCGTATTGAATTAAAAAAAAAAGAAGCAATCTTGATGTTCGTTGTCGATTTACACAATTCAAGAAAGGTATTTGGAAGGGGTAGATACCAGCAACTGGGCCGAGTCGTAGAGGCCGTTGTCGAGAAGGGTGGTCATCTGATCCTTGGGAACCTCCATTTCTCGCTCCTCTACTGCCCTCTCTGGCAAATCGAAAGAGAAACAAAGAAGAAAGCGAAGAATTCTTAGGATCCGTGCGAACCCGAGCAAGCGAGGAGAGAGAGAGAGAGAGGAGCAAGCCCTTGTAAGCCTTTCTTTTGTTGTAAAAACAAAGCTTTTTCAAAAGTGATATATACCACGCCATTGCGCTCGATGAAAGCCTGAAGGGGGACGGCCGGATGCGACTTGAGTTGGGCCGTGGTTCCAAGAAATTGGGACACGTTTTAGTCTCAAAATTCCCAACCCAACTAATCTCAAAGTTGAATTACCTTAGTGTTGAACATGTAAACCCAACCCGAACCCAAATCGGATCAGATTGAAACAAACCCAACTTGAATTTTTCTGGCCTAACCCAATAAATCAATTTATTTAAAGGTGTTTTGCATAAATATCTTTCTAAAATTTAAATTTGTATGAATACTTTCTTAAATTTTATATTTATTTCTATACCCTCATAAAATACTGTTTCTGCATAAATGCTCCTAATATAACGGTTCTTCTAACTCCATTAATAAAAACCATATTTATTTTAATTAAAAATAAAATAATTTTTTGAAATTATTTTTTTGTCCTCCATTGCGATCAATAGGGATTAATTTTTGAAAAGGGATAAGTACAATGGGATTCAAGATCCAAAAAAATTAGTAATAGAATATGGATATCGAGATAGGTTCCTATAGGATTGGATTTCCCCCTTTAAAATCGGACGTGAAGGTTTCCTCTCATCCGGCTCAAGTAGTTACAGCAAAAAAAAGGGGCCCCGGATAATTCAAATCGAAGCAATTTGATGTCTGACTCGGGCCTATATGACATGACCGATCGATCCTGTTCATGGATTAACGAAAATGTGCAAAAGCTCTATTTGCCTCTGCCATTCTATGAGTGATAAAAATCCGAAAATGAAGAGAGAAACAAAGAATATCACTACTGTATAAACGAATAGTTTGAGAGTAAGCATTACACAATCTCCAAGATCTCTTATAAATATTTTTTTTTTACACATCTACCCATTAAGAGTATTTTAATCATTTTAATTTGAAACCGTTAATTTTTAACGCCGTTAAAATATATGGGTACATATGCAAAAATAAAGATAAAAAAAGGTAAAATAGCAAAACAAACATTTTACGAGGGTATACATGTAGATATCAATTTTGGAAGGGTATTAATACAAAATTTGATATTTAGGAGAGTATTCATGCAAAAAAGCCCCTTTATTTAAATATTCTTATGAAATATTTGTCTATTTTATTATTATATCTTTAACCCTATTGAATTGTAGATTTCTTCGAGTGCATTTAAATAAGATGTGAACTACCCTTATGCTAGTCTTAGGAAAATTATCTGAGATATTTTTTTGATTAAAAAATGTGTATATAGTCTTAGGTAACCCAATTAATTTGATACAACTCAAGAGCTTAAGATAGAGATCGTCGGGCTAGCATTGGGACATATAGAGATTCGTTTGGATTAAGATTAATTCTTAGCGTAATTGAACCTACCCAAGCAACAGCTCCAGAGAGGTGTGCTGTCGAGTTAGGTTGGGGACCTATTAGGGGAATCCAATCTAAATTTTGACCAAGATCTGACCCTTCCATTAATCAAATCAAGTCCGAGTTTATGTATGTATGAACCGTAAAACCTAAGGAATCTTAAGGGTTGAATACAAATCCATATGGGTCAGGTCATTGTCTTTTTATTTAATAGGTCATATGTGAAAAAGTAGGGGCAAAACTGATAATGAAATTATACAATCTATGGGATATTTGACATGTATCAAGTGAATCAGTAAGTTTGGTTAGGTCTAGATCATATCTAAGCATGTTTCTACTCCACTTGGACCTAGACCTAAAACTTTACAGGAGTATATCTTGAGACCCATAGCTGACATCAAAAGTTAATAGGTTGCATGGAGTCCAAGAAGGGTCTGTAGCATTCTAACCTAGAGGATTGAGTTGATGGTCACATTATGACACTTTTTTAGAATGCTAGAATGAAATTGGCATTCACTCTCCAACAAAAAAAATATCAAAATTGCAGGTATCTTAAGATTTAGTTCTATAAAATTGTAATTGATCGATATAAGCAAAAAGAGAATTTAATGGATAAATATGATCTCATTAATAGGAGAAATATTAGAAGGTAAGCTTTTGAGCGCAGCTGTAAGGTTGCTTCATTTTAATTTAGAGACTAAAAATTTAAAATACAAAAATAGCATCTCCTTATGCAAGTGGAAGCTTGCGTATATTTGGCCTTTTTAGATTTTTATTAACATGAGAAAAATTGAGGATTAAGACTTTTGCAGCGAGAGAACCGGGGATTGCATTCCAAATGGAGTTATGTCACGAGAGATGGAATGAGCATAGGATAGAAAGATGGGAATTAGCCCCTCCTAATCAAGAGAAAGAGAGAGACATCTCTATGACCCAATCTATGCATATATTTACCATGGTAATAATGTTTCCATAATCAAAATAAGATAAAAGTTGCCCATTTCTTTCTGCTGCCATCGGCCAGAAACACAAATTCCAATATTATTCAACGCACCTAAGACGTAATTTTCTCTCTCGTGCATTGAATGTGTCACGTAAAACTAAAGCTTATAAGAGAATAGGAGTCTGGAATTGCCGCTTGGATTTACATAAAATTACCCAAAGCTCATGGCATGGCTCAAGAGGGCTCAAAAGATATCTAGTTGAGACTTTTGAAGGTGCTAAGTAAAATTGGCAAATGGGGTATAAGCTGATACAGATGAGATCAAAACTTTGTCATCTTGAACTCAATTTTTTTATTTAATAAATCAAAAATTCAAAACTAAACCCGATCTCTTTATCAAATGCGTATCCATTCCAAATATATATATCTCAAACCAACCAAAGTAACTTGGTTAATAAATATGTCAAATCAGTCTAAAAAAAATTAAACAGATTAAATTAGTGTGTGTGCTAGGTAAACAAAACTACTAGCATGAATCTTGAATTGGTAATTAAAAGAGGCAAGATGAGAGGAAACTCCTCTTGCTAATGGCATCCCATTATTTCCAAAAAAACACAGGCATCTCTATTTCTTTACTTCTTTTTCCTCTTTCCTTTCCACAAAAAAAAAAAAAAATCCTCATGAGATTAGAGGTAAATTACACTTACACCCAATAGTATGAAAAATCTACACTTATCCCATGAGGTTTATTTTTATCCAATACTTATCCATAACTTAACATAATATTAGACGAATTGTTAACTTTTAATGGGTCCCAAATATCACGTGAGGAAAAATTTTAAAAATGACCAAAATAACCTTACAAAAACCTTCATAAGATTTATGTTTACTACACTTAAACCCAATATTTTGTAAAAACCTACATTTACATCCATTTGAATTGACAACATTAGTGAAACTGTTTATCTATTGTAAAGGTCAAAATTAACTTTATAAAAAAATAAGACTCCTCTTTCACATTTTCGACTCCATAACACTTCGAAGTATTACATTTTTAAAAGTCTTCTTCTCTTCGAGATCAAGCGGCAAGGAGTTACTTTTTGCTTCACTACCCTACCACAAGCGTCCCTTCTCGACGAGTGACCAACGACGAGCATCTTTTCCAACCGACATCTAACGACAAGCATCCTTCCCGACTAGCCTCTATCCTTTCTGATCATATTTTGTTCTCGCTTCCCCGCCCACCACATCATAGAGATCAGAGATACCGGTATATTATTTGCTAGTTTTGAATTCTATTTATTCAATATTGTAGATATGATTTCTTAACATTATTGCTATAAATGAGAATTACTATATCTACATATGGAGCTAAAATAGTTCTGGCAGCCTATCATCAAAAGGGTCCAAATCAGTACGTGCACGAAAACTCTTCTTTTTGGAGGATGCATTAGTTGCGATTCAATAGCTTAGCTTAGACCATGGATAGGCTAGCTCAAGCGACAAAACTCTTGATTTTAGTTCTCTGCAGCAGAAAATTTTAGAGGCATCTACTTGCTTGAGAGATCTAGATTACTTTTTTCTTAGCACATGATTCTTTTGTGATAGTTCATCAAGATTAAGCTCAGACCTATGATGCCTCACGACTATTCTCCTTCTTGGATTGATGTTATATCACTTAAGGCTAGTTTGGTCATTTTCTAAATTTTTTCTGACGTGATAATTAGTCCCATTTAAGTTAATGGTTTAATTAATATTTTGTTAAATTATAGGTTAAAATGTTGGATAAAAACAAATCTCAAAGAGATAAGCATAGATTTTTCAAATTTTTGGATGTAAGTATAATTTATGCCTAATCTTAAGGACTATTTGTAATTTACTCGTCACACATTAACAATTTTGACTTTTTATGAGGTAAACGGATTTACTAACATCGTTAATTTAATTGGGTGTAAATATAGGTTTTATAAGTTAGTAAGTATAAATGTAATAAACGTAAACCCCATGGGGCTTTTATAATTTACTATAAAGTATTTTATGGATTCCAAAAATTATATGTTCCTTCTCGAATACAAAACTTGAAATTCCATGAAACATAGTTTATATAAAGCCAATACACACTTAACAACTTTCTGGTGCTTGCCATAAACTTCTCTTTGATACATACAAAAGCAGCGATGCAATACATACCTCTAGGCAAATCAATATAGTTTTTAGACCATGATATTTATTAATATACAGTCCATGGCCAGCCGATACATACCTAGCAAATCAATCATCACGTCACTAAATACACACTATCATACAAATCCATATAGAGTTTCTACAATATAGTATTGGTATGTATCACTTGACCCTTGTCACTAATTCTTTTTCTTTTTTTTTTGGTACAACGGCAGTTCACACATGCTGGGCGTGGGTGCAGCCAACAAAATCAGAAAAGAGAAGATAACACAAAGAGTGAGGCACCGACACTTGGTCACTCTAGGTGAAGCCTCCAGAATGGTGGGCCGCGAATAAAGGCACTCAGTCAGCCGCGCTGTTCGCCTTCCTGTAGATATGTGTGGTTCACGAGAGACCATCCTCGTCTAAGAGTCTGCGAACATCACATAGCAATAGGCTGGAACCCACGTCGAGCCCTCAACCCCAAATCCACTCTATTACCGTGGTCAAATTTTTCTTGAGCAGAATGCGGTCCATACCCAGCACCCACCTCACATAGATAATTCCCTCCCAGCCGCCCTAAGTTCAGCACTGACCACAGATGTGTCGAAGATCTGCCAACCCCCAACCGCTGTGGCGCTGTCAGACGAGTATCATGGTCTCTGATGTCGAAGCCCACACCCCCAGTGCACCCTTTCTTGCCAACACTGTCGTCGAAATTCATCTTGAGAAAGCCAGAAGGTGAAGGCTCTTAGGAAACCTACATGGTCCTAAACGCTATATGAGCAAAAGAGAAGCCTCAGATTTTCTCAGCCGGCCCCATGGATGACGGCGTGGCAAACATAAGTATATGTATGAAAGAGATAAAGAAAAAAGATCGAGAGAGAGATTCAGGAGGAGAAAGAAAAGAGATAAGAGAACTACAGGATGGATGGATTCATATATTTTTTTATAGAAAAAATGAAGACAGGAGGGACTCAGCTGGAAAAGTTTCTTCCCATCTTGCCTCTTTAGTTGCCCCTTCAAAATCCATACTAAAGGTTACATGCCAAAAAATAAGAGATCCTAGACGATCTTCTCTAGCATACGCTCCATATAATTTTTGTTCTTTTAATTGATTTAAATAGATTAAACAAGCAATTGGTCATGATTGTGTTGACTAAACAAGGTCAAAATAGATAAAACAGGTTAGAATTCTAAACCTTAATCCTATCCATTTAATAAAGTTCAAATCAGGTCAACCCTTTTGCAACCTGGATTATTTATGTTTATCTCAAATCAATTGTGATTCAGCTGGACGGTTTGGCTCATAAATTGTTATCCTTATTTTTGAATAGGTTAGGATCTAACAGCACCTAGAGCTACACTTTTTCTTAGGATAACAGAGATACCGCATTGATGTTCCAAGCTGTTTCCAAACTATTAGATGTGATGTACCAATTATCAACTATTTACATACCAAAGATCATAAAATTTGAAAACCTCTAGCCCATAAAATAAGTGAGCAAAAAAACATATAATATTTTATAGTATTTAAACTATCCAATTTTTGCCCATAGACTAAGAGTTTCTAAATTACATAATTTTTTGTTTGTAAGCAGTTTAAATACAGTAAATTTTATATAACAGTTTGGATCATTGATGTAGAACCTTCACCGTCCAATTCAAAAACAATATAACTCTATAAAAGTTACATAAAATGTACCTCAAACCTGATCCTTTTTTAACACACCGTCAAAGAAAAAACACTAGAAAGCA
Organism: Phoenix dactylifera; assembly: GCF_051530095.1. Taxonomy (NCBI): domain Eukaryota; kingdom Viridiplantae; phylum Streptophyta; class Magnoliopsida; order Arecales; family Arecaceae; genus Phoenix; species Phoenix dactylifera. The sequence continues at coordinate 19,122,244 of NC_143203.1, forward strand.
AATTCATGACCTAATATGGGCAGCATGTAACAATAAAGTAAGATGATCCAAGTTCAGAAAAATTATAGGGGCATCAAGGATTATCATCCTCAAGCACAATTTTGAGAATGTGAACATTGGAGCTGCACTGATGATGATTCGACACCTGTATATGTGCACATAACAAACCCAAGTTATTCAATTTGAAGAACTGCTAAAAGAAGCCAGCGTGATGGTGTTCATGTAATAACCGGTATGCAAGAACGAAAGAATCCCATATTCTAATAGGGTTTGGTAAACATAACCAACAAGAAGGAAAGTAGACTGATAGAAACTATTCAGCTATAGCAACTAACAAGATTAGGCAATTTTCCAGTTGCCGCTCCACCCTCCGGGCTTCAACATTTTCTTTCCTCAATCTTTCAAAAATATTCCTTCTTTTCAGACTCAAATTCTTTGGTCAACCTAGGACTGGTTTATATATGGCAAACAATAGTGATCAATATTATCTCATCACCAAGAAAATTCCCAAGCATAGAATACAAGGAATAAAATGGATTCAAATCCTTGGAGAGGCGCATGCGGACCTCAGGGTGACAAGCATGAGCTTGGCAAAGGTCTGAAGACATCCCTCAATGTCTCATACAAAGCAGTAATCTTTCACTCAATGCTCCATGAAAAAAAAAGCTCTGAATGTGAACTGCAGCCAAAAGGGTAGAAAGAACATTCAGTTTTACAATATACAGTAAGAAGTTGCTCAGGCAGTCACAGTCAGAGTTGGATGAAGGATGGTTGAATATAAAAGAAATATGAAAGAAATTCACAAAAGTAATGAGCCTACATACGGCTAACATCAACCCTTTTTTAGGTATATAAACATCAACCTTTTCAAAAACAAAGAAAGCAGGTTCCGTCATAGATCCACAAGTCATTCATCAAGCAAAAATCTCAAGGTGATCATCTACCATCTTGAGTGGAGAATGACCAACACAGACAGCTACAAAGATGGACTAATAAGAACAAACATATATCAGCAACTCATTCCACAAAGGGACAAAATAAAACAAATGCCGTAAGCATGGTATGCCGATGGTACGGGCCAGTACGAAACGGTCCGGCCAGCTACTGGTACGCTCGTGAAAATCGGTACGGGCCGGTTCTGTGCTGGAGACGAAGAAGATGAAGAGAAGAAAAGAGAGCGTGGGGAAGAGAGGGAGGGAGGAGACCCATGGCCGCCATCGGAGAGCCACAGAGGGGCGGCGGAGGGGGGGGGGTGGGCGGAGCCCGACAGAGGGCGGGGGAACCCGCGGGGCACGGCCGGTGCGGCCTCGGCCGCCGTGCTCCCGCGGGTTCCCCCACCCCCCAGCCTCCGCCGCCCCTCCGCAGTTCTCCGATGGCGGCCATAAGTCTCCTCTCTCCCTCTCTTTCCCGCGCTCTCTCTCTTTCTCTTCTTCTTCCCCAGCTCCGGCGGAGAAAAGCTAGCCGGTTCGTACCACCCAGTTCCGATAAGAACAGGAACCGTACCGGTCCGATTGGCGACCGGTACGCCTACCGGATCCAGTACGGCAGACCTTGGTCGTAAGTTTCCTTCTATTAACATTCTCTAGATAACCATTTTACAGAGAATTTTCTAACATATCTACAAATAAAGAATCTTTTATATAGAATGATGAAATAACCGTAAAGCCACTGTAAATTCTGCAATCTATTTGCAGCAAAATAGCTGTAAACTGCTTTTTCATTTACTCGTCATAGAGTTAATTTAATTTTGCAATATAATATCCAACCCCAATACTACTGGTGATCTTTGCTAAGCATCTTAGTAAAAGACTAGGCCCGCATACTGACCATCTTGTTGTGCTGCAATACAACATAATTCACTATGACAATCTGAAACGCACTGGAGATCACTATGCTCAAGATCAAGGACAAAAGGACATTGTTTTAAGGTATATGATGACTGTGAATTTCATTGTAAGACAACTAATTGTTGCAAGCTAATAATTAACCGAAACAATTTAGTGAAATTGTAGGCTTGCGAGTTGTTAATCTCACTGTTGTCTTATTACTGAGGTACCAATAATTGAAAGAACAAGATAAAATTTTCTCCATACCGAACTTGGGACTTCTTTGAATAATGAATGATAACAATTCACTTGGACTATATTTGGCTCAAACAAGTGATACAAAGAAAATCATATACCTATGAAAAAAGGGGGTTCATCTATATGGATGCAAATGCAAATTAAAGCAGCACTTTAGCAGATAATGAACTTTGAGATCCAAATCCTGATATGACTTCACTTGCAGATCTTTGCCCAATTTGATATTCATATGATATGTATTTGTGTATATAGTGAGATGCACACATATCTATGTACATGAATTCTGTATCAGCCATGCATATAAGAGATAAGAAGGGTGTGACAAAACTCCAGAATTAAGTCCCAGCCATTAGGAGTTTAGGACTGTTATCTAAGTCCTGATACAGAAAAAGGAGACTGAACCATGATCAGGAAGCACAGTGAAGGAGCCAAAACAAGTATGAAACTGCTTGAGCATGAGAATTTTATTTACATGCTCGATCAAACCAAAGCTCCATGTAATTAAAGATTCAGAAGGAAATGGTAATCTTATACCCTCTGGTGTTTCAAATCATATGCTACAAATTAGACCATGATGACACAAATCTTCAGTCTACACACGAGAATAACATCAAGTCAACAATGTGGAATCCAAAATCAGGTGGTAAGTTCATGAAACCTGAGCTTAATTTTTACCATAAGCAAATAAACTTTATCATACATAAAGATTAAATCACTCACGGATAGTAATGGATATCATGATGATTTATGTGACAAACAAGAATCGAGAAACCATGAATCAAGCATATGACTATTTTAGTCTAGTCGTTAGAATTAGTCTAATCCTTTACAATATTATTCATTCAAAACATGCATCTAAAACCAAAACTCCATTGCAAGTCCTTGACTTATTATTCATTCAAAAGCTAAACTTAAATGTGGCTGTAGATAGAATAAAAATCTAATCTTTCCTACCCAGGAGAATCAGAGCTAAATGATAGATCTTTAGTAACTTGGAGACTAAATATTGCTGTGAAATCTTAAGGAATAATCAACCATTTCAAAGGGAAAGTTCCTCATAAAGATAATACTCAAGTAGCTTTTATTAATTATTCACAAAAAGCATTCACAGAAAGTGATCAGAAGTGTGTTCTTCTTTTCCCAAAACAGAAAGGTGCTCATAAAGCATTTTTAGTTCAGATAGTGGCAAACAGTAACGGGCTGATAGAATTAGCAGCACATAAAAAGGTGCAAACTAATCCCCCTACTTTGATTTTTGGCAGCTATGGGTATCATGTTAAGCTCTCAAAGTTTCTAAAGCATATTACAGAACTTTCAAAACAAAAAATAACAATTTCAACTAATAACTGCAGTTCACATTGTCAAACCAAATGACTAATCAAGGATTCAGGCTAATCCATTTCCAGAACATTGAAAATCTGATAATATGAACCACATTTTCAGGCTAAACCAAATGATTAATAAAGGATTCACAAGTACAGAGTCCAAGACTTAAAAAACAATAATTTTACCCTAAACAATAACAAGAAGAAGAGTAGAGTAGAAAACCTCAAATTTCTGCACGAGTCCTCACCAAGAATCAGAATATCACAAGCAGGGAGAAGAGCATGTAGACAAGCCAGCAGGCGTAGGCTATGAGGCCACGGTGCTCGTCCCCACACGAGGCCAGCTCGACGAGGAGCCTCGTGCAGACCCTGGTAGACCAGAGCACAAAGACAGCCCCCATGACAAAGATCACGATGCAGCCGTGGGGCACGAAGAGGGAAACTGCGGAGAAGATCACCATGGGGAGCATGCAGTAGCCGAGGAGGCTGAGGCAGCGGTAGAGATCGAGGTTGCCATTGCGGCCGGCGAGCATGTTGAAAACGACGTAGAGGAAGAGGGCGGCGACAGTGACCCAGCCGAGGATGATACCGAAGTGGAACTTGCCGGCGAGGAGCTGGAAGAGACCGAAGGCCATAAGGAAGAGGAAGGGACCGGAGAGGTCGGCGTCCTCGTGGAGGTCGGGTTTGACGCGGAAGGGGTTGAGAATGGAGGCGGTCTTGCGCCAGATCTGGCGGGTGTTGATACCGAGCTCCTCGAGGAGAGGGGGCTCGTCCTCGAAGGAAGCGGCGCCGCCGGAGAGGGGGCCGCCGGCGGAGGAGGCGAAGACGGGGGCGGAGAAGGAGGAGGAGGCGGGGGCGGAGCCGATGTCGAATGACATGAAGGGGAGGCTGGGGTTGGAGGGACCACCGGCGGAGGAGGAAGCAGCAGGGCGGGGGGCCTGGAAGGGCGGCGCCGCCGGGGCGCGGCGCTGGTGGGGGACGCTAGGGTTGCCGGTTGAGGAGGGGAAGACAACCGGAGGGACGCCGAATTCCTTCGCCATTGGCGGCGGCGGTGGCGGTTTCTTCCCAAGATCCGGATTTAGAGAGACGAGGAGAGGAATTCCAGATCGAGAGAAAATTTTAGGGTTACGATTCGAAGGAACTCCAGGAAATTAGGTTTGGAGGGGTCGTAAGATCGAGATCGACAAAGAAAAGGAGGAAAAGGAATGGAAAAAAAAAATGCCACTTCGTAAAATAACTACCGAGTTCTTGGATAGCGGGGCTCTCGCCTTCGGTTTTAACTTTTAAGGCGAAAGCTTTGGAACTCGGATCGGATCGACCATGTGAAAACCCCACTGGATAACCCGTATCCAAAATCCCAAACAAACCGGATGTCCCCCAAATCTACTCCAAGCATTAAAATATGGAATACACTGGTACGACCATGCACACCATCAATTGCCAAAGCATATTTTTGTGGACTAATTACTGAGACAAACGCATGATGAATGAAACCTATGAAAATGCATCTCGATGATTGACAACGTACATAAGTATGCAGATGCAAATAAATCCCATCCCTCAGGTCAATAGAAAACTTGTAGTCCCACTCCTCTGTGAAGCAATGCACAGCCTCTAGTTCAAAGATCGATGCCAAGCCCTGCTGGCATCTGCTCGCCCATCTTGAGATCCAATTAGAATTTCTTCAAATATTAGAGTTTCCAAAAATATAAAAAAGGGACAACAAGAATGAGAAAAGTTGAGAAAAACAAGGGATCTTTTATGTTTAAAACCGACCCTAGAGCGGTCGTCTACTTGCTTCTGAAGTAATGGATTGAGATAATGTACTATTTAGAACCATTAATCCCTTATGAAATTAGTTGGTATCAAAGATGGAGCTCAATATTCCATAATAACGGCCCTATATCAATACACAGTTTTAGACATCTTTTATACAGCTCATGGGACTTATGAAATAATTTTGAAGCTTTAATGGACTGATGGATAATTCTTTAGAGGCCAAAACAATTTTATAAGTCATTAACCAAAAATATTTGTTACAAACACCTGCACTTCCATTGCAGTTTCTGCATCTATAAGCTGCCCGAATTCGATTGCAGATAAACAAACAGTTCTTAAAAACTAGTATACACTCTAAATATGATCTGAAAAATTTGTACTCCCATCCCCCGATTTCAGTGGCCATTATATGCTTACACTTGCACATGGAAACAGGCATAACCGTGCTGCGAAGCCAACCACACTGTTCTCCAAGTCCTAAAAGAAAACTGTGTCAAATAAAGGATATCTCCAGGCCTTGGAACCAAGGGTCATTACAGTTTTGCACCAAAGGCGACACAGCAAAGGGTCTGATGGTAAGTGTCCCTCTCTAATTCCATTATCGATACGGCGACCCATCCCCATCTGGAAATATGGGAAATGCAAAGCCCGGCAAAGCTCCCTTGCATGCCCTTTAATTATGTTATACATCCACATGGTTACCACAGAACATTGCTGTCAGTACATCATTGTGCATAAGTCTTTTCTTCTTACAACATTCAAATCGTCAATTTAGTTTATAATCAAGTTGTTTTTTTTTGCATATGAATAACATACATAGCGAGAAGTGATAAATGATAATTAGTAGTTTTTCTGTGTTTAGGAAGACTGCAGCTAATACATAAAACTGAAAGCTTTTACAAAGAAGGCTACTAAGTGGATAAGATTCAGATGTCATGATCCAGTTTACTGGATATAATTTCCTCTGCATTGACTGGATATTGTCTATCACTCTTCTTCTGGTTCTTCCTCTTCCTGTAGAAGGTTTTCTCTGTTGTCGTGGGCCCAAAAACCTCGTACATCTATAAGCATGCTGGCAACCGTTCCACCTTGCTTGCAGGATAAAAGATCATTAAGCATTATCCTAAGAGGGTCAGCCGGTTTGACCATGTCCCAGATTTCATCCCTTACATCTTCGATACATAGCTCGTAGTTGCCACCTTCAATCCATTTCTGGTGCACATCTCTGGAATAAAAGTAAAAAATTAAGTCAACAAGTTCAAGAGGATGATGAGACAAGCAAAACAGGTAGAAACAGCAAAATTCATATATAACAAGTGGACAAACAATACTGACCAAGAGTCAGGTCCACTGTCATGCAATCACAGAAACATCATTTTATCAAAGATGATAACAAAAGAGAGTGTCATTCCCAGTTCTTTGATGTATCTTACAAAACAAAGGGTGTAATGTTGTGCCTATTTATCGGCAAGTCAACCAGGCACGAACTTTTAACAGAAACCAATATTTTAGCAAGAAAATACTAATAACAATGACAAACATATCATGTAGCTCACCATATGCATGAACATGCTGCATCGCTACAACATAAAACACAACAAAATAATCTCATAAGCAGGAATCTAAACAAAAAACAAATGATTTGGACATAAGAAATACAGGGGGAGGGGGAAAATCTCAGTAAAAATCAAAACTAGCAGAAAATTGCAGTTTCTTAAATAACTTTGCAGGAAAAGTGATCTGCACATAACAAACATTTCTTCTTTGGTTCCCCAAAAAGAGAAAAATGAAGAATGGTTTGCAGATGACATGTCTTGTCTATGTGGTTAGAATTGCTTAATGTCTTGTATTTTGAGACTTGCAGAACTTTCTCAAAGTACCACAAGCAGGAAACTACAAATTTAATGTAGGAAGACTGTATCGGGTTAACATCTAGGCTTTCATATGCCACCCTTCTTTTCTTCCATATCATGAATGGATAAAACATAATAACATGCAAAGGTGCCAGCTTGCCAATCTGGTAAAGTCACTTGGTGGTGGTACCAGATGCGTTCAAATCCTACCTTCACCAGGTGATAGGGGTATTTGTTGGAGGGCTATCATATGGCCTCTTCTAAACAACACCTCCTCCCCAACCCCCAAAAAAAAGAGGAAAAAGGAAAAAAGGAAAAAAAAAATACCTTCTATAGGGAGTAGTTCAGGCAACTGGAGGTAAAGAATATCAAAAATTTCTCACTAGAAAATTGACAACTAAATATGGTCATGGAAATATTGACAAAAGAAAAGAAAAGATGGTTAATTACTGGCATTGTATATTTGACTATTATGCCAGGCAACATAGTCAACATGGACCAACAATGACTTGATCGGAAATGAAAGAATAAGTTACCTAAACAGAGTATGAATATCGGCCGTTGTGAGGTAGCCCCTTCCATGAAGATCAAGGCATCGGAATAAGTATGTCAATCCCTCAGGAGTGTCTTTGTTTTCCAGAGCCAAAACCAAATCAAGAAAACTTTCAAAGTCCATCTCACGAGAATTCCCCCCTCCAGTTTTACTACGGCGTACATGTTCGTCAAAAACTGAAACAATAGAAATGAAAATTCTAAGAAAATCTATTAGGATATGCAGCCATACAAGCAAGAACAGATGAGGATGCAAAGTCAGATATAATGATTAGATCACAATCAAGTATCGTATATAGGGGATTTTAAAAGCAAGCTCCAGCAGCTGAATATTTAATATTCACATAGATTTGCAGCAATCTCAAACATCAGTTGGAATCAAGTGATCTATATCTCTGACCAGAAATTATGTAATTTGCAGAAATTAATTGGAATCACCACCAAGAACTTTAAATAACTGACCAGAACTCTAAATATCTCTAAAATAACTGGCTCCAGAGATCAAAATTAAAATATGTTACTTGCAAATAGCCCTTAATTCAAGCTAGATGCACTTTACAATTGGCAAAAGATGGCAGACAAGCAGGATGGCATAAAAATAGAAGTTAGCAAATAGTGTCAAATAAACCCTACTCAACTCATGTTGTGTACACAGATTCTGTAAATATGGTGGAGTTAGTGAAGTCATGAAGGATACACATGGAAGAGGGAGGGAGAAGGGGCACGGGTAAAGAAACTAACTAGCTCTGAACAAGAAGACTATGAGTGAGCTTTATACAGGATCATACCTTAGCACATTAAATCAGTTCTAGATTATCCAACTTTCTTAGTAGTATATATTTTCAGATGTCAGGCTAGTTCTTACTAGATCATGCTGATAAGATTTTGATAGACACTGAGGAAGAAATGTTATAGGTTGTATGAGGAAGAAACTGTTCAAGAACAATATACAACTAAAGATAACAGTTATAGTATCCCACTGTTTCAATTATTAAGAAGAGGACCTACTAATACTGAGAAAATAATTGCTCCATTGTTCATATGTTGTTACACAATCAGGTACTTAAATATTTCTTAAATAAAATCCGTCAAATATGATACAGACTGCTTCTCAATCAAAGGAAGTACCAAGTTGCTTACTAACAATAAGTCATGGTAGGTTAAAATGTTCAAAGGTAAGAAGTCAAAGTATGCTAAAGAAACTAGGCTGGAGCACCTATCTGCTCAGGAAGGGAAAAAACAGCTAGCTAATGCTGGAGTGTAACTCAATAAAATTATCCCACTTCCATAAGCAAATTAGTTATATTTTAGATTTTGGGCCTAGGTCTAGCGTGAATTTTATATTTTTGTTATCTTTGAAATTACAGAATTTAGTTAGAAGTGTCTGAGGTCTCCACAATGGGACTTCATTTGTGTCAAGAAATTTATGTAGGTTTAAAATGAAGCTTAGGATTCTTAGATATTTCTTTGATCCAAATAATATTGAGCTTCCTACCATGTAAATTTCATTAAAAAATAAAACTTAGTAAGGTTTAAATGCCTGAAGGAGGTACGACAATGAAGGGCATTCTCATTTAGGTTAACCGTATGCTTAGGACACATGCACATGCACAAACAGAGACAGATATTTCCATTGATAAAATCATTTGAAAATTTACTTTTGTGGTAAGATATCTCTATTGAGGTCTCCTCCAAAACAAGTTAAAATGCATTAGTCTTCTCTAGGATGCAATCTGAAGAAACTATATTTATCAAAGACTTTGATATTTACATTTACTTTGCATACATATGCTGACAATACAACCATGCCAATTAACACAAACTCATTTTGTTAAACTCTAAACTATATACAAAGTATATTATGACATTTATTATTAGATCTCTGTTTCTGTTATCCTGGCAGTTCTAATGTTTAAACCTTTAAGATGAGTTTTACTCAGATTTTCTTATATCACATCTTAATCTCCCAATTCACATTAAAGGCACTCTGAAAGATAGAAAACTGGATCCACAAATCAGCAAGACTTTTATGACATGTGGAAGCTGCAGACTCAACCAATAGCACGCTCATGAATGAAAGATGATGCATAAGTGAACAACAAAAATGACAAGCTAATTACTTTATTTCAGTTCCTAACCTCTCTCGATGAATATTTCTGTCAGTGTCCCATCTGCATATTCTTTAAGCTCCTGCTTGCTCAACGTCCCATTTGTATCTTTGTCAAGAGCAAGAAACATATCTGCAAAATAGTAGTACAGTCAGCACAACTCTGACGGTCATACAAGTATTTATACACTTTTATTCCTCTTCTAAACAATTCTGACTTTCTACAGAATCCAATTTCAATTTTATGTAGGTGTGTTTAATCATATATGGCAAGGATTTATGAGCCAAAACGGTTTGGTTGTGGGCCTGTGGCAGAGACCAATTTGGAACTGACAGTGTCTTTCAGCAAACTTCTAACATTTTGGCTGAAAGTGTTGTTTTTTTTTTTACTTTTAACAAGGAGATATGTTTACTTTTTTATAAAATTCATTGACATTTTCTTCTTATTTAAAATTGATTTATTTCTTCTAATTTAGAATAGCATAAGCCAAAACTTCAAGCAATGAAATAATCAAAATGTCAACAACTGAGTAAGTCACCGAATTAACCGCCAATCAAACAGCACAACACCTACTTAAGAGTATGATACCCAAAATATAACTAGATTAAGGAAGGAACAACTCCATGTATACAGGCAGGATGCTCATCATGTAACAAGGTTTAGCATCATACACCAGTCACTTGTGTCTAATGTTGGTTTTGTTGCCATCTAACAGTCAGGGGCTAACCATGTTTCTGTTTTCTCCTTTTCCTTCCACTTTCAGCCCCTGCTATGTTACAGTTTATACCAAGGACCTTATACACACTTGTGCCTTGTTTCATACACGATTATGTGTAGTTCTATACAAGGGCCAGGAACTAAAAGCAAAATGGCCATCACAACAGGGGACCAGGAATAACATTTCTGATCATAAGGCAATGACTGTTAAATGGCAGGCAAACCAAGGACCGGAAATTGAGTTGCTTTTTGGCACCACAAATGGGTCATATTTTAAGGGATGCTGCAGTTTAACTCTAGCTATGAAGTACCACCAAAAATTCATGTCACATGCTATACATCAGTATCCAAAGCAGAATGCTACTTCATTGAAGTGGAATTATACCAATAATTGCAAGAAAAGATTTTTTTACCATGCTTCGAAATGAAGATAGACACTACAATCCCACACAGCAAACAGTAATGAACACAGGTTCCACATGATAAACCTATGTACAGTTGCTAGAATAGCCCTGCTGACTGCATAAAAAGACATCTTCTAGCATGCTTGGAAACAGATATTATATAGACACCACATACACACAGCAACAGTAATGAAAACAGATTGTGTCATAAAACTATGAATGACTGTCGGACCTCTATATTGTTTGCCAGATGACTGTAGTTGCATTGAAGATCCCGGAACACATTGGAAATAGATAATTGCTTGTGATTATGTGGTCATTCCGACTAACATATAAAGAAATATTTTGCGAGTCTTCTGACTTGCAAGTGACAAGTTCAAAATCAAATATTGTTGGTCAAAATTTATTTGCTCAAAATTCATTTGCTTGTTCTTAGCTTCACCAGTATATCATAATGCCCATAACAACATGGGTGTAAAATTATAACAAAGCCAGCATCACTTCTTCATGCATACAGAACAGGATATATATAAATTTATTAAATTCGGAAAGTATATCTGATATAATAGAACAATAGACATACCGCATATACGTTGGGCAGAAGTTAAAGAGAACCAATTCTCTGCCTGCTCAGTATCAGTAACTTCTTCCTCACTTTCCTGAAATAAAAATTTGAGTCAGCTCTAAAAGATTCTTAACAATCTAGAAGTGGAATCAGAAACATAACAATTCACCTACCCACACCACATAAACGTGGGGTTCATCAAAATTAATTTCCTTTAGAACAAAGGGAACTTCCTATTTTTGAACAAGGATATGGAATTTGTATTTTCAGGATGGATCCAGATATGATTCAATGATTGGACTGCCTCACCATGCTCAAAGGATAGAACAAAAAAAAAAGCATTCCAAAGTTGACCACTTCATTAAATAATTTATCATGAAATCATGCACCAATTTCTTTGCAGTTTCAACCAAGGTTAGCAATCTTGGTACCGGACCCCATATCAGTATTATGCTGACACAATATAGGTATTCACAGTACAAGATCGATTCAGCAAAACCGTGACTCGGACATACACCTAATATAGGTGGTACGTACTGGTACAACAAATCTTGGTTTCAACCATGGTCTGTACCGGCCGGTTCGGCCCGGTACAGATCGTTCCGACCTGGAATTGGTACCCGGACAGCGTGGATACCGGTTCCAGCAGTCCGGGTACCAGTTCTAACTGTTTTCGGGCTGGTACCGACCGGTACGCATGCGTACCGGAGCCGGTTCGCACCAGTACCAATTTTTTTTAACCATAGCGCGCACTGTGGATTTTAAACCACAGCGTGTGCGCTGTGGTGTGAGAGCACGTGGCCCGTAAACTTCGGGGTAGAGCGCCCCGCGCGGGCGCAGGGCAGCGCGCCTGCGCACGGATCCCCTCGAGCCTTTCCTCGTGCGGTTCTACATTCTCCACGCTGGGAATCGCCCCACACGGCCAGCTCATCCGCGCGGGGCATAAATGCCAGCTCTGGCACGTCCGCGTGAACCAAAAAAAAAAAAAATTTTCACGCGCGTCCACGAACCAAAAAAAATAAAAAATAAACAAAGACCGGTTCGTACCGGACCGGTTCCGGTACAAACCGGTCTCGAATCAGTCCGGTAGGCGACCGGTACGTCTACCGGTACCGGTTCAGCGTACCTTGGTTGGCTTGGGCAGGACATTTAGTTCATATCGCTATTCCCGGATCCAGGGGAGAGTACGTCAGATGGAATAATTTCTTAGACGTCAACGATGGAAAAATCTTCTATTCTTGTCCTCTTGAAGCATATTTACATTATTTTTAGAGAAGATATATTTGTACAGTAAAACACTTTGCATAAGGCAAAGTATTGAAAGGAAAGCCTGGGAGCCTCTGACAACAAGATAATGATGGGGTGTTAAAGATGAACCTTAAGGACAAACATCAAAAATTTGAATTGTTCACGAGAAGCATGGAGAAAATGGGGCAAAAAATGAATTTTTAACAGAACAATATGAAAACTTTCTGAATGCTTGGACCCCTTGAAATGTTATATCGTTTAATTCCATTATGCTCACAATATAAGTGGCATAGATTATCCACCTATGCATGGCACAGAATACAATCAGCACAAATTTCATGGCAATCTCTAATTGTAGAAAAAAAGAAAAGGAGAGGGAAGAAAATCTAATTGTAGTTCAGGTGATAAGTATCCCTAAATTCTTATAATCATTGACATAATGAGAAAATGGTGAGAGAAGACGAAAGGAATGAAAATGATCGATGCAGTATCAAGATGAGATGCTCAAACAAATTAATTGCCCCTGAAGCCCATACCTCATTAACCCTCAATCCCACTCGTGTGAATTATTCTCTTTAAAAAGCAGTTGTAGAGCCTTACTCCCATCTATACATGATCAAAACATGTAAAAAATATGCTGATAGTTTGGAATGTGTCACTTTTGAGACATTTTTGGACAATGAATGCTCAGTACACGGTCCTTTTCTCCCTTGCCAATTTTCATTTTAGGCTGGCCCAAACATGATACTAGCTAATCTGGCTCTCAAATGAGGTGAATTTTGGATTATAAAAGGTCAACAGAATTTTTGGCAATTCAAGATAAAAGCTATCATATATGAAGTTGAATTGGTCCTAATTTGCCTTTTTTTTTTTGCACCTTGGTAGCAATGTAGCTCACATTGTCTATTGTTACTAACACAAGTAAATACAAATCAGTTTCCATAATCTTTTTTCATAACCATACTGCTGGGTCTTGTTAACACTTTTAACATGTCAGCTGCCTTATAGGTTATAGTGTTCAGGTATGGCCATGTAAAGCAAACATCAGAGATAGATTCTACAGCCAAAGACATGTTGTCACAGCATCCACTGGGTTATCTGGCCATAGATCATTCCATATCCACAACAGCATAATTTCTAAAAGTAATACATTCCTTAATCAATATAAAATGGTTTCTTAACTCACAAGAACAATTTTGACCCAATATCTGGGTAAAGCAGAATACATCTCTGCCTAGGTGTCTCACAGTAACGTGAGACATGATATTATGTACCATTGCAGTCCATGCATAACAAACAAAACTTATTTTTGGATGCATTTTTAATAGTTTTCTTTTTAATGTTATTTTAATACTGTTGCCTGGACTTACTTGTAATCCCTGTGTAGAATAAATGTTCATTACAATTCGAGTTCAAATTTGGAATAGGGAAAAGTTTTTTTCACCATAAATTTTCTTACATACAGAAGTTTCCATCTACATGATTGCACATCTTTCATGAAGCAGTACAAGCATCATTGCAGGTTATGGCATGGTACAGGCATACAGCCATTTAGGAATCAAACAACATCGCATGACACATAACTCAGGAGTGTCGTATGAATAGCATAAAATATGGTACAAATAGGAGTAACATAAAGCATATTCAGATAGAATTTCATTCTTATATCAATTACATTTTCTCAGGAAAGATATTCTGCCTTCCATACCATCAAATACTCCATTTTGTAATCATGTATGCACAATGACAACTATGCTACATGAGCAGAATCTCACTGCATAACACCTAAAGATTTAGACCCAGTTAACCTAAAAATACTAGAGTATTTCCTGATACTCTGGTATTTTTGATCTCTAATGCAAAAAAAAAAAAAACACCATGGGGGTGTTTGGAAAATGATATCCAAGTATGAAAATACCCTGGTATAGACTCAGTTGAGTATTTTCATACTCCAACCAAACCCGCGGAAAAGAGAATCCAATGTTTATCAGGGCCTTCACCCATCATGGTCCCCTCCCCCTTCGCTTGTTACTTTTCCTACCTTAATCACTCCTACCATAGGGTATCCAACACATGCCGATGACACCCACCACCCAAACCAACAGCCTCCACCAAACATGGCGATGATGTTGGCACCAGCGATAAGAAGTCTTCTCTCTTGCTCTTACTCCCCTACTCAAAACTCTTTTTCTCTTCACCCTTTAACCCCCACAATCCCTCTCCACTTCTGGGGTTCCAGTTCCCATAGCCTCCTAGTACCAGATCCCTCTCTCTCTCTCTCTCCTCCCCTTTTTCTTCCAATTGCCAGCGAGCCAATCTCACCTGATCCACTCCTTAGATCGAGTTATTGGGCTGGCTTCTTCGAGATTGGGGGTGGACCGGGCTCTTTGGCACTGCTCCTCGCCCTTTTCTCTCTTCCACCGGCTGCTCAACTCATCCCTGGTCTCCTGCTCTTGCACCTAGGAGCAAGGTGCCCATTTCCCACTCAGATGAATCTTGTTTTGGTCTTCCTTTCCTCCATTCCCGAGGTATGATCTCTTGCTATCAAGTTTGCAGATCCGAGAGTGGTGATGAATTTTCATGGAGGATTGAATTATCTGGTTTGATTTTCTCATGACCTTTGTTCTTCTATTGAAGGATCTGTGTTTTGGACTACTGAATGGAAGGTGACCCCCTCCTAGGCCCACAATGTACTTGATGTATGTTTTGTGAGGGCTTAGGATGGATGATGCTTGGTCATGTATTTTCTATGAGGGCTTAGCACCCTTCTATGCCCACATTTGGATGAGGGCACTTTCCTATGCCTACGATATGCTCGATATAATGTTTTTGAGGGCTATGGATGGATCCTTTTAATGATTTCATGATTTTGATTTGTTTCATCAAGATTTTGAAGTGCCTTATCTTACTCTTAGTCAGATTGTGTAGGTTCCACTAATGTGGTGGTTCTTCCCGATTGTTCCATGCATGCGATTGTACACCCTGCAAATTTTAATGTCAGTATGTAGGCATATTTCTCACCCCATTTTTTGGTGGTTGGAGTGAGCTATGTTTGCAACTAATTTTATTAAAAGTATAGTTCTTCAGCTCGACTATTCCTTTTCCATATACCTATGTAAACTTTTGGTTCCCTTGCTTAAATTATACTTGTTGAGATGCAATTGGATGGCCAATTGGCAACCATTGCATCTGCACATGGGAGGCGATGATGACACACTGACCTCTGTGGTCTTTGCCAGGTACATCATGAAGTCCATGGTGCCATGATCCACAAGTTGGTGCTTAGCATAACATACACGGCATGCAACCGGCTATCGTGATTCACTAGTCGACACTTGGCACGGCATGCACCCTATTCATGAAAGAGCACATTTCCTTAAAAAAACTTCCTGTGGCCATCCAAATACCTGAAATTCCAGAAAAGTGGAGTATGTTTTGCTGTAGTAATCACTTGGTGCATCACCAGATTACCGGAGTATTTTTATTCTTTGGAATTTTTTTCCTAGATTACCCAAACAGGGCCTTAGGTGAAAATAACTTGCATTCATATTTCAAGCATATACAGTGAAGGGATACATGCAGACTGCCTAGATGTATGAATTTGAGTTTTTGTAAGATCTACTGCACATTTATTTCTCACATGTTCCCCCAAATTACAATTAGTTCCTAAAATTTACTGATCAAGTAATACATGTAGACCCAGGCACACTCAAGAAGGTCTTCATTCAAGAGTGCAACATTATATGTGATACAATAATTGGTACTGACAAAGAATAGGTCATCAAACTATGAATCCTTAGAATGATACCCATAATTGTATATAGAGGGAGTAAACATCATGAATAAAATTGAAAGATCTGATTTTACACATGATGATGGTATTTTTGGGTTATTAACTATTTTGCTAGTCCAGTTCCAGTAGAAGTATTTTATCAATCAAATACAAAAGATAACAAAAATAAATCATGCATCAAATCCTTGATGATGGCATCTTCTTCTGCAAGCAGAGCAAAGTACAGTAATGAAAGAAACATCAATGAGATGCAAGTAGTCAGCCAAAGAACTACCTGGTGCAGTTCCATGAGCTCCTGGAGACAGTTACTAAGAAGCACCTTCTTTATGCATGCTTTCCCTACGAGTCCCCAAAAAATATCTTCCTTAATATTTGATGACAAATTTTGTAATGAAATCTAAGAAATAAAGGGCTCAACGTTTCGTTTTATGGTATCTTAAACTTAACAATTCTTTGGTATTTACTTCCTATTGCAGTCTGGTTACAGTGGCAAACCTCGCCTATGAGGATCACAAAAGAAAAAGAACTTGTGTGCAGCTATACGACAATACATCTGAACAAAGGCTGCAGGCATATCCCGGAGTTGTGCCAGATTAGGAATCAGACCTCTTATATAGGCCTCCATTTCCTGCAGTTGCAATGAGGTCGACCTACATAAGATATCTTGATAAACGACCAGGAAAGACTGATAAGTCAAAAGTGTATAAGAGTTCACACATGAGGTTGAAGGAAGCCATCAGAATCCTCATCAAGCTCACTCATATCAATTCTTGCTTGAGTAAGCGAAACCTGATGCAAAAGAAAACTGAATTATTGGAGAACTAATTATAAACTAAGCATGTCACAATCATGAATTCTAAAAGAAGAAAGCAACTCATCACAATGAAAGAGTAAATTGGAAGACTAATCCGAGTATAACCAGTAATGCTAGTTTTTCTAGGCAAGTAAAACACAGGATGAAATAGGATTGGATTGCCATATAAACAAATAGGAATGGATTGCCATATACGACTGAAATCAAGAATTGCCATAGTCATCACAAATGCCATAAGTGCAAGCTGTACACACTAAGAACGGAAAATAAAAGACAACCTATCATTGATAGGCAAGCTGTTTCATTCTGAAAGCCTCTTTGTCAACTAAAGTAGCTGTGGCTAAAACCAACCCATTATCATTTTACATTTCCAGCCTATTTATCTCTAGAAATATCATCTCCAACTAGTAGATTAAACTTCTCGACTCCACAACTGTTGACCTTCCTTCGTATGATAGTAATTTGAATTCTGATCTCTGGAAATCTTACCAACCTTGAAATTCTTTATGAGTCATGAAACTCTTTTACATCCACACTGATCAAGTGTTTAGAGAATTGAGCCATTTCTTCATAGAAAACCGCCTTTATATTGAATTGTGGCTTTCTAAAGTTAATACAAAAATCTGATAATGGAAATATAACGTGATCACAGCATGAATGTGCATAGCCTCCATTGCACATGGCATGAGGAAATAAAGAGAAATTAAACAATTATAAATCAAGTTTCATCAAAGAGAAAGATGGCGAAAAACAAAATGAACTCTCCACCCTTCAAAATCACCAAGTCCCTCCAGTTCACTGCTAAAACCCAATAAACAGTAACTTTTTCTACCCTTCCTCTCCACTCAATCATTCAAACTCGAACAAACCAAAATACTGGGCAAATAAAAGCGATCTAGGTAACCACCTCTCCAATCATGAAAGAATATGGAAAACCATCCCTTCCATGTGATCTTCATAATTTTCCATCATAAAGTCAGGCCATGTATATGCAGAATGCATACCTCTCACCCATCCCCTTTTATGACATCTTCCAATTATCACTTAAACTTGGGTATAAGATAGTTCATACAGGTTTCAATTAGACAACAAAAAGATGGATAAATGTGATCCATCCATTCTGTAGAACTGAAGGAACAGAAGAAACATCGACAAGTCAGGAGACAAACTAGGTCAGCTCTGGTCCACCATTATTGCTAGCAGGCTGCAACCATATTTGGTCTAAGTACCTGATGAAGATGAAGAAGAATAGCAAGTCTGGTCTGCATACATTTTTCTTCTCTATTATGAGGACAACTTCAAAGGCACATTAGAAGGAATTCCTTTTTATCAATTTGATGTAACTATATTATAAGATAATAAACAAGGACTTGAAACTATTTTTCCTTAAGCATTTAAGACAGACATATCCAAATTGTAAAAAATAAAATAATAAAAAAGTAAATATTTGTTAATAAATTAAAGATATAAAATAACAAGAAAAAGAAGGACAAATTATTCCAAAACAGTACTAAAACATTAACTGAAACTTTAATGTATGTGTAAGAAATATGTTAAGTTCTGCATATGGAGTGCAAATAGTTCATTAGTATATACTTAGCCCACGGACCTGGGCTGGGTAGCCTGCGTCGGAGGTTTTCAATCACAAAATCATGACTGTGTCCTTTCCTAGATTTAAACATCATGAATTTTGAGAGTTGAGATTGTTGAGATTTTTTAGGTGGTCTTTATTTACTCAAAAAGCAAGGGCCAAGAACAAAATATTGTACAATGATAAGGAGAGATTTGGAAAATTCAACTCTATGTAGAAATTGAAATTGTCAGTTTCATTATTTCAAAGATTATATGAAATTTCATAGCATAATAAACATCCAAAAGTATAATATTAAAACTTGTCAATGCGGGAAAAAAAAGTAAAAATAATTCTATAGTGCATTCAAACACACCCTAATTTATCATATAGGAGTGTTACACATCAAGGACTGTCTGCATTTGAACCATGACAACTACTGACTCATAGGTTATATCGAACCAGAGCAAATGACCATCTTTCCAAGCTGTTAGTAGCACGATTGGAGACCAACTGCACATTCTTTTCTAGAATGTTTCAGCAGCATATCCATTGCAAATTCGCATTGTTGGACCTGTTAGTCTTAGCATTCCATAAGCAACATCATTCCTTGTCTATGAGTTTTTTTCTGTCACAAGATTACATTGATATGATTATCATTGGCCAGCAAAATGGAGGCGGATTTTGCATAAATGTGCTTGCATTTGTTTTGAATCAAATTAGGACTTCTGGTCCAAAAGTACAATCAAAATGTAGCAAGAAAACTACACCAATTGCAATGCCTTTAGCACGTAGTGAGTGGTGCTCAAATTTGGTTTAAGCACTGCTTTTAATGGATTGTAGGGTATCATGACTAAAAGCAAAATTCTTTTGAAACATTCTTTTTCCTATAAGAAAACCATCTCTAACTTTCTTGAGCGGCCTAAGTTGCCTATCATCAACAACTAATCGACCTACTTGAACTGAACAAAGGATGACGGTTTAAATCTGGTCATTATTTCTTTAACAACCCAGGATCTCACCCAAAATGACTAGCCGAAAGATATCATTTAGGTTCCTTAATTTTGTATAAGTATCCAAGATCTATCCAGCAAAATCCGATGTGGGACTAAACACAAGCCCGCACGGGTCCTCGCATACTCCCTCCATTTAAGCCCTAACATCCCCATCAGGCTAAAGGTTCAAATCCATGCAAATCTAATCACAAGCACCATGATCAACACATAGTCAGCTCCAATAGATCCGTGCTGCAGTGTCTCCTAGTCCACATAGGTTATGGGCCGGATCCGCTCTGATACCATTTGTAACAATCCAAGACCTCATCCAAAATAACTAGCTGGAAGGTACTATTTGAGTTTCTTGATCCTGTATAAGTACCCAAGATCTACCCAACGAATAACCGATGTGGGACTAAACACACACCCGCACAGGTCCTCACAATTTCAAAATCATTTAGGAGCTGATCTCAGGTTTTCTGAGTAAAACGATATGCATCATCCATAAATGAGACATAGTAGCGATAACCAGAGAGAGAAGGCACAGGCAATGGGCCCCGTACATCAGAATGCACAAACAAGGGCTAACGGAATTGAAACAATCTTATGAGTGGAATTAATAGGCGTTGCCCATGTTTGGCCAGCTGGCAGCTAAACCAAGAAGAGAATGAAGAAGACGCATCTCCTCTACGGCAAACAATCCGCGACCCAATGGACTTGCTGAAGCGTTCAACAAGACGCTATGCATGATATTGATGAAGGTCGTCTCAAGAATAAAGGCAACCAGCACGAAAGGCTGCCAGATGCTCTATGGGCCTACGGGACCATGCATCACACGGCGACGCGGTCAACACCTTACTAGTCTTCGGCGACAAAGCGGTTCTTCCGCTCGAGGTACAAATTTCCTCGCTGCAGGTGGTCATGCAGTGCTCTATGATGATGGAGCAAAATGGACCTCCATACTTAGATTGAGATATTGGACATAGAATGTCAATCTTTAAAATGTAAAAAAAGGAGTAATCATAAGAATAAATACAATGATGATAAATGAAAAAAAGAAAAAATTCTTTAGCCAGATAAAGGGTGGATGTAGCCAAGTGGATCAAGGCAGTGGATTGTGAATCCACCGTGCGCGGGTTCAATTTCTGTCGTTCGTCCATCACATTATTTCAAATTCCGGAGAATTTATTTAATCACATAGTTTGGGCTCCTAAAATATGGCACTCTTGTGGCAATCTATTTGACTGTATCAAAAGGCCCATTGAATTGGGATTTTCCTATTGGGGCGGGTCATTTCGGGGCAAGCGGATCATTTATCATAAAGAGGATGAGCTTCAAGAGAAACGACCGTAGGAGGCACACCCTAAGCCCAGCTTCTCAAAGCTGCTATTGTGAAATACCGTTCACCCTTAATACTATAAGCAACAGGGGGCCGGGCTGCTCGCCTTCATAGAAAAGCGACCAAGCCTAGATTAGATGTTCACCTTTTTTTAGAATAGAAGGAAAAAGGGGGTTTGGAGATTCTTTCAAGAATGCATGGCTTCTTCCTATTCCGCTTCAACACAGAGGAAGATTGTTACAAGGTGCTGAAAGGAGGGCCATGGCTTATAGAAGGAAGAGTGATGATTTTGAGAAAGTGGCCACGATTCTGAAACTGTTCTCATTATCCTTCACGAAACTATTTCTTCCAGATCTATCTTGTATCTGTCTTTTGCGAAGATACAAAGAGCAGGTTCTTCCTCTTTGTACTAGCAGCATATCATTCTGATTTTTCAGTGTGTCGTCTTCCATATTCATCTTGGCAACTCCACACCCTTCAATCTGGTGTGAGCTCTCATCTAAAAGTATGATCAAGCATGTGTCAGTACATTAGTATATTTCATTGGACCACTCTCGATTGCAAGTTGATGGCCCCTCCCGAGTATGTAACCATCCTTGCTCCAGAATCGACGTTCATATTGCCGAAGAGGATAAGTTACCACCTTTGTCACGTCGTCTTGCATTTACGTCTACAACCGGATGTCGTTTTTATTGTGTAATGCACCCTTTGGGTAGTCATTATCTTTGAGAAGATGACTTACTCTAAGGCCTTGCCTCAGCCAGGCTTGGGCAAAATAGCAGAGCAAGTACAAGTATTAATAGCATAGCAAAAATGCGTTCCTCGTCATTAATATGTTTGCTCATGGTATTTGTGGCCTATCGGGAGAATCGATGACTGCATCAAAGATGCACTGTTAACTGCGAATTCAGATGATCATGTTCAGGGACAGTTGCAGCCAGCCGTAAAAGGAGTCACAGCCTCTCACAATCAAGTCGCAATTGTAGCACCTTGCTACAGCTGCAGTCTAGCCTCAAAAGGCAGCCCATAGCTTACAGTTGAGTCGCGGCTTAGGGAGCTGCAGTCATAGCTATGCGAGCAATTACCGTTGGGCCTCGAATCTTTGTTCGAGCATCGAATCTATTGTGCTCCAGTATTTTTCCTCGAATCTGCTTTCTTCATTGCATCACATGCCTCTTTAGGTTTATAATACACAAGCTCGTGCGCCTTAAGGCCACTTTTGCAGCTGCCTTGAAACCCTTTCTGTTTTAGATACTTCTTAACATTTTCTGCGACAACAGACAACATAGGTTCGTCCCCAAGTCTGCCAGCATGTTCACGGGTATAAGGACTGATGCAAGTTTTATTGAAGAACGCAGCATCCATCCACTCGAGAAAGGCAAGCAAGCAAATTGCCCCAGATACGAATCGTCCCTTCATGCTTGGATAAAAAATCGGATACGCATGAAGGATGTTAAGTAAGATAAGCATGTTCAAGCAGTGTGACGGTTTCTGCGTCGTGATGAAGTGACCTGCTTTATATTGCAATTTACACTCCTCCCACGTGTGCATGTCTTTTCAAGGGAAGTACCAATTTTAGGCTAAATTGTAAATCAGTAAGAGCAGGAAAAGGGAGAAAGAAAAGAGAGAAGGTCCAAAGTGGCAAGAAGAGGAGATCCATGAGTTTTTTTTCTTTCAAAAAAAAAAAGATTTCCTACATTAATTTTCATTAATATACGACCAGAACATTCATGTCCCCCTATCCCTTATCAAAGTTTTATAAGCCCCAATATATGTATCCAAAATTACCTCAACAAATGAGCAACTTAAGTACATTGACACTGGAGCTATAATGACTCAAATAACAGCCTAATCACTGCTTAGAATCTACATAAAAGCAACTCAAATAACCATAAAATAGAACAAAAAAATTAAAAAATGAATCAACATATATCATCCTTATAGTCCTTCATCATTATAAGTCAATTCATTTCTTATTTCAGTCCAGAAAATTCTTTGTTAGTGATCATGATGCACCACCTCTCCCAATAGGGTTAATCCCCCTCAGGGTGCCAATGTCCTAATTGAAAATCATATTGTTATACTAACTGCTTCACCCACATATTCTTTGACAAACTCTTCTTGCCGCAATTTTGCTCTTTCCCAACAATCACTCAAACTCATCTTGAGACTTAATATTATAATGAAGAAGTCCGTCATCCAGAAAGGCAGGATGCAATCCCTGAAGAGCTTTAGACTTGACATATACATGATTGTAACTCTGTGCACTTCCAAGCAAGATTATCTTAAATTAGGTAAATCTAAACCAAAACTCCATATATTGATCTCTCAAGATCATAAATATGCTCAAAGAAGAGATCTTCAGCGTTATGGTGGTGTCAATCCAAATATGTTGACTCTGCCAGCGTAAGGCTCATTGATTATGTTATGTGACCACTGCAACTAATAGCCTACATGTTTGTCATTGTGGGCTCTAATTCACCATCTATCTGCAATCATTTGACTCGCTTGTAGTAATAGTAACAAAAGCTGAAATAGCAAAGATTGATCATGATGACTGTAAGCTGGCATTATAAAGCTTCACATGAAAATAGAATCAAAGAGTTTTGATAATGCATAGCAAGAACTATCTTTGTAACAAAGTAAAGTCTTTGTATTATGTAAAAATCAATTATATTAGCCCATCTGGATATTGATAGGAAAACAAGTAGTTAGCATAATCTGATTGCAAAAAAGTAACGGAAAATTTACGTGTGCTGTCATTTCTGTAACTGAAATAATAAATGTAAGAATATTTTTCAATGACAAAGAAACAAAACCTACTGTTCTCATCACATAAAGATAAAATGGTAGGATGGCTATTCTTCCAGATTCATCTTTCTCAAACTTCATAAAATTTGATGGGCTAAAAAACCGACGGCATTTTGGGCCAATCTGTTCCGCACAGACAGATGCAATGTGACAGAAATCTTCGTAGTTCATCTGTTGATATAAGCACATGAATCAAACACTCGGAACAAAGGCACCCAAAATGTATCAAATATGAAACAGTAACAAGCAAACCTTATACATTTCGTAACATGTCCAATATATGAATGCAAAAAAACATCATATAGTAGGTAAAAACACTGAAAATATACTCTCTTGCCACTTAACTTTTATGGTGATTTCATCATATAGCTAGCATTGCCATCTAAAGGGCAGGCAATAATGTATAATTAGATCATGGCTTCACTTTTAAAGGTGCAAATGGTGGCCAGAGTTCAAGATGATGTGCATCCAATTTCAATCCAAATCATACAAGGTCAAAAACTTTGAACCAGATCATTAAAAAAAAAAAAACAGAAAACTTAGGTTAAAATGGGATCAGTTCACATAAGATTCAGCTATTCTCTGTTTTACATGAAGAAATATTAACTATATGAGCTATTTTAGGTCAAGACTAGTTTGATTGAGTACGATTACTGGACCATAACCTGTCCTAATTGGAAATAGACCTATCAATACCCGACCCATTACCTGACTCGACTGAGGTTAAGGACCTAGTCACCTGAATTCAACCCAACCTTTTTCTTGATATCGAGGAGACTTCTAGGGCATGGGGGAGAACCTCTCATTTTTCATCTCCTTGCACTCCCATCTGCCCTCTCCTCCCCACCACCACCATGCACGCCACCATCTGGAGCATCTCTAGCACCCTCACTGCCATCGTGGAGTTCAGCCCCGACATGGGATCATCAAGTAGCATAAGGCGAGGCCAGATCCATTCCGATGCTCACCCACCGCCGCTCACCAACAGAGACCATGCCGATGGCCACATCAAGGAGGGGGGCTTAAGTCGAGCTTGGCGACCATTGCCGGTGATGGAGCTAGAGTGGTGGTGGCCGCACCAACAAAGGGAAAGGCAGATGGTGAGGGCAGAAAGAAGAGCAGTCTTGCCGAAGCCATAGGGGCCGAGGATTGCAAGGAGCTAATTGGAGGGGCAGAGGAACGATGAGCTCGCCGGAGTGGCCAGGCCAGTCACCTAACATCAGGGAGAGGGAGATGAGACGTCATAGTGTCTCTTTCTTTCTCTCTACACTGGGTCAAACACTCATAGTGTTTAGATATTGGGTAGAGTCCTCAGGTAAAGTTGGATTCCCAAGTAGGATAGGGTAGTATTAAGATTCAGGTCAAGTCAGGTCTTCATCTAATTAGGGAACTTGATACTAGGCTTGCAACGCAGACATAATTCTTGTCCAACAAGACTGAGAGCCAATCAAATAGAAAAGCACAACTAGACCAAAAATCCTGAGAATACTACAAATATGAAGTTATAAATTGGTCCGGTGCAAAATAAATCAGATTAGGATCATGGTCCACCCAGTCAAAAAATCCTTATTCATCAATCATTTGCATAACCCTGCTACGGTAGTGACTTCTTTTTATAGAATTGTCAGCTGCAAAGACTCCATTGTGAACTTGTAGAAGGATATGTTTGAATTTAAGAACTAAAGCATGATGAACCATTGACAATAGTGTTCAGCCATGGCACATGAAAAAACTCATTAGGCTTGCGATGTAAAACCACAAATAGATTTCTGGTTCTTCATGATTTATATAATGTAGCCAATGCCGAACAAAGGCATTTATTAAGCAAGGAACACTACCTCCTCCTTTTACAAGTACTCCAGTACATGAATCTTAACTATTGAGGTTAGCCCCGGTTAATTTTATGATAGCTTATGATAATTTAAAACTTCCATTATTCATAGACTAATTTAACAAAGGGCTAAAATAGGAGTACAAGGGGCTGAGAAAAACCATCATTAAATCGAGAAAGCATCAAGCCAGTGTGTATGGATTCCCCTCTCATCCAAAAGATCGAAAAAAGCAAATGCCAGAAGAAATCAGATTGAATTTATAGATGTATATTATATATACCTTTTCAGCACCAGTGGCATCATCAATCACACAATTTTCTCTTAAGCAAACCCACATGGCATCCAGATCATCTGCATTTAGAAGAAGTTCTGACTGCTTCTGCAATTAATAGTGAAATGCATATAAAATGAGTGCATGTTGGACCAGACCAGATACATAGTAAAAAAAGAAAACATCTAACAAAAAATAATAATGAGCAGAAAGAGCATATGTCTACAGTTTTCCAGAAAGAGCATCACAAGGAACTTTCTACATAAACCTTCAAAAGATCAAACCACGTATATGGCTTAATACCTTTAGAAACCGGTACTTTGCCAACCTTTGAACCCTATGACTGATTGATCCTTCTTCAGGCTTCTGTTTAGAAAACAATATATATTAGGGGAATATCTAAGAATTTATAAATCACATGTTCAGTCAATATATAACAGGTATGATCAGGAATGTGGCCATTTGCCAAGCAAAAGAAGCTCCTTGTAACATAAAGCCACCAACACCGACCATCCTTGAAGCTATATGTAATATATTTCACAACTGCTTGAAAATACTAACGAAATATGCAGAAATCAACTCTGCAGCATGCCTTTTTGTAGAAACTAGGAATGGAGCCTGCTTCAGCATTTTTCTGCTGTCGTTCTTTAAATATCTCAAGCAAGATCCTTTTCGTTTCAAGCTCTGCAGGTTAAAATGGATAGTTTAGAGCAAATAATGAGCAAAAGTTCACTTAATCTACACTCCTACCAATATATGAGAATTTTGCCCAAAACAAAACAATGGAGTCGTCAGATCCTATTCTTTGCACCAACGATCACAGTAACCTCCTCAAAAAAAATACCAGAAAAAGCAAGAAGGGAATGTTTCTAGACGTTAACAAAAGATATCATTAGAAACATAAGCAATTTAGTGATATTCAGAAACGAAAAGTTAAGGAAAAGAAGAAAAGAATGATCTCTATGTTGAACTCTCTTCTTTTAAACTTCTCCGATGGTACATTCCAAGCAAACTAGACAATGGTTTAAAAAACAAACAACATTAGCTCTACAATTTGAATCCGGTGGTTGTTCAAGCGGACCATGTGATAAAAATCCCTTCCATGCGCCAAACGAAATTATTGCTTTCCATGGCCACAAACTCTTTAGCTTGTACTGGATCTTGGATTCCAAGCTCGTTCAATCCCATCTTCTCTATAGATCAACTAGGAATGTAGGGTTTATCCAAGCCCATTTAACGTTATCACCGCTCTAGTTTGCACTAAAATCTCGTATTGGATCCAAACTCGTCTAAGAACCTATCTTCTAGCAAATTTTGTCCTATTGCACCTTAAAAGCCCGATTTCTTGGGGGAAACTTCAACGGAAGAACACAAAGTCACCTCAAAAAACACATAAATTACCAGAGAGAGAGAGAGAGAAAGAGAGATCGGAAGCGGAGTAAAAGGGGGCCTCACCCATGAGGGCTTCTGATCCGAGGCCGGCGCCGGATCCGATGAACCGGCGGAGGTTCCGAACCCACGGCATGGAGGAGGCCGGAGGGATCTTCTTGGGGGCGGCCTCGTGGCCCCCTTCACCGTCGCTGGAGCCGCTGTACATCGGCTCTGTTCTGGCCGCCGGCGAGCAGCTCCAGGAAGGACGAAACTACTCCAATCACCGGAGCCCTGCGGGCATGGGCGGATCGAAACCCCCAACCCTAGCTGGATCGGAGTGCTCTCGCTTCGGAGAGAGGAGAAACTGGGAGCGGAACCGGAAAGCGTCGAAGTTTCTTTTCCCCTCGCATTCCGCTGTCTTTCCTCGGACAGCAACCAGCTATTTGTAATGCAGGTTTTGAAGTGGGGATAGCTGAAAAGTAGGGTAAATTACAAGAGCTCCTGGCTTTGTATTTATTATGGTTACGCCTAATAATTTATAAAATCTCTATTTAGACTTAATTAAATTAACAGCATTAATCAAATTATTATTAAATTAAAAAATAAAATTATTCTAAAGTGAGAAAAAAGATATACGTATTTTTTTATATTTTTAGATCGCTATTCAATCACTTAAGATTATTTTGGTTATTTTTTAAAAAAAATTAATATAAATTTTAAGTCTCATATAAGATTAATAATTTGACGAATATTCTGCTAAATTATGAGTTATGTTAGATAAAATAAATTTAAAAAACTATTTGGACGATGATGCTGAAAATTCTATAGAATTTGTGGATTAGGCCAGTACAACCAGCAAAATCAACAGATATTTTTTCCTCTATATAGTATTCGGGCCAGCCCACTCTAAAACTACTCTTAGGTATTTATGAATATAGGCCTAACCGAACCTATAATCCTATAATTTTACTGATTATACTGACTCAACTCATGAATCTTTAAAGATTTTTAACCCAATCATCCAAACAGACTCGTAAGGAGTGTAGGTTTTCATATTATTGGATGTAAATGTAATTTATTCCTAATACTTGAAAATAAACATCACAAATTATATGTAGAAATAGCCTTTGATTTTTACTCTTCCTTTTAACCCTAAATATTACGCATATTTATCATGACCATATATACAAAATGTCGGACCTGCATCTGACCCAACCTCGAGCAGCTCTAGCAAGTCACATATGTGATGTTACAGGGTAACATAGGTTTAAAAATGTGAGATTACTTTATTGACGTACTAACTATGTATATATATATATATATATATATATATATATATATAAAAAGAGAGACCCGAACTGCACACTTTCCATTAACTCCATGTAAAAAAAAAAAGCTAACAATTTCAAAATAAATGATAAACTATCCAAATAAAATATTCAAACCATTGAACATAGTCTACATTATAAAAAATATCAAGAAATCAAAATTCATATACTCTATAAGCTTCTAACCTATATATTGACTCGATACAAAAGCCCAGTGGCATCAATTGCATTAGTGTAGTAAAATGTATGATGAGACATATAAATTGAAAATCCATTTAATGGATCATTATCAACGCATCTTAAAATATGGATAGATTTAAATCTTCAAGTTTTGATGATTAGAATATAGTTAAAACCTATCAATATATGAATTTTGGTTCTAGGTATTTTTTGTAGTGTTGGATCATGTTGAGCTCTTTGGATCTTAGATGTGCTGTTGATTCATAAATTGATATTGTTTTGTTACTCCTGGAATCCAATTACTTCGTTTTACCTAAGAACCAAACAGGCAAACAGCATTGCATTACATATTAATGGCAGCTTTGTTGGTTTTGTCCTGTTTCAGTGGCATGAACCTTTTGACCTATGAAGGCTATGGCTAGGGTTCAAACTTCAAAGCCAATATCGCCTCTTCAGCCATCGAAACATATTTTAGAAACTAACAAACTCATACAAAGGCCCGAACCATCCATCGCCCATTCTGTTCATGCCTTCTATTAGCAATTCCAAGTGAACATTAAAGTCTTTCATGTCTTAAGATCTATAGGGAAGGCTAACATGTCCAAAAACAATGTTTTTATTCCGAAATTGGAAATTGGAATTTGAGTAATATAAGTCATTGAAATGAATACACACCTAAATAATCCTGAGTTATGCAAGCTTTCTTTCTAAAAATAGATATCCATCTTATATGTATTACATAAACTAAATTGATTAAGTTTCTTAGTCACACAAGCTACATATGTAAGCGTCAGTGGTTGACATAAAGACTGCGTTTTATCTACTGTGTACCAAAAATTACTCTAGATATCATATAGAAAGCACTGCAGTTCTTTTCCTGTATCAACCAAGGAATGTAAATATATCCAATGAGTCCCTAATCACAAAACAACGTTCTTATTTGCCGATATGGCCAAGGTAAACCCCATATATGCTAGAAAAAAATTTAGTTTTTTTTTGGTACATCGACGGCTCACACAAAATAGAAGTGAACAGTGCTCAAAAAGTCAAAAAGTAAAATAAACTACAGGAAAGATGGGACAGAAGCCTGATCGACCCAGATGAAGTCTTATGAATGATGAGCTGCATAAGAGGTCACCCAATTTGCTGCACTGTTGCCTTTCTGTTAGTTATTTTTCAATCAAAATGTGCTATAATTATAGAGTTATACTGACAACAAAGGAGATAAATCCTGATTAGAAGATTGGTTTATTGAGTTGAAGCATCAAATCTCTGGTGGCAAGGCTTGCAGACACCTATAGATAGGAATTTATGTGGATGAATTTAGAACTATATTCATCCATGAATTTAGAACAAAATGGCAGGAAGTTGAAGTAGTGATTCAAACTTCCCCCATAACTGTTTCTCAAAGAGTTTCTTTCATGAATTTTGTTCACCTAAGTGATATTTGGAGTGCAGATTTGTGAGGCAAAACATTGGTGGCTGTAGCATTGCAGGTCTCAGAATATGGAGTAGCTTAAAATCCTCTATATAGCAAACATCCCCAGACTTACAAAATTTCAAGCATGCCTGCAGACTTGGGTGGATTAGAATCTATTGAAAGTTGCTCAGAAACAAAAATGTCGAGAATTCCTGCCACCTAGTGTTGTAGAAAATATGTTGCCATAGAAGACATAAATAAAATGAAATCATCCATAGTTCTTTGCCCACGTAATGATCCACAAAATAAGTGGAATGTTTTCGATGCCGATTAAATTTCACCTGCTTTTGCATCCATTCTCCACGCTTCCAAATTAAGAAAGCTATGTTTAAGATATGCGAGTCCCCTCTAAAAAGCTAAATTTAATAACCTGCATACCTTAGCAGCAAACATCAACAGAATGGGACACATGAAAAGGGAGATGCCACTAGAATTGGGCTATGCTGTGAATTGATGATAACTTGGTCTTTGATAAGTCAAAAAAAAAAGACGGTTCACTTGAGAAACTTTTTTTTTGACAAGGACAACAGGCACTTTTTCACTCAATTACTAAGTGTATACATGCATAAATTAATAGTAAAAGTAAATGTGTACTACAACAACAGGATATTGCATCAGCACATGAATCAATGGATGGCACAATGATTTCCCTTTCATTGCTTATGACACCAACTGCAGCAGGAAGGGATCAAGAAAAACTGAAAAAGCAATCAGTCAATAGAATTGTTCGCATTATAAGTATCCATTTGTCTTTCTAGCTGTATAAGTATCTTAATATACAGCATTTGCTTCAGCAAAAACTTTGGAACAGAGTGGTACCATTGTTGTTTTGGAGGAGTCCTGTCATTGGCAAATCTTTAAGCACCCAAATGACACCATTCTGCCACTCTACAAAGAAAAGAATGATATCAACTTCTATCTTTCAATTAGGCACCTGTGAGATCATAACCATCACCATCAAAACTAAATTGTTCAGTATAATGATTAGTTCTTCCCGCTGCCTATCATCAAATCTTTCCCTACCAGCAGCCCCATCAAAGCGCCGAAATCCATCATCCCCTCTCCATCCACTAGAGCCATTGCCATTTGAGCCTCTTTCGTTCCTGCATGGACCTCTAGATCTATCATCAAATTGATCACCTCTTCCTCTCTGCCTATGGCCAGATCATTCCCCATCATCTCACCTAGCAAAGCGTTGGAGTCTATTATTCTCTGTCCGCCCACCATAGCCATCTCCACGTGAACCTCTGTTATACCCGCCTGCCCGCCCACCATAGCCATCTCCACGTGAACCTCTGTTATCCCTGCCTGCCCGCCCACCATAGCCATCTCCACGTGAACCTCTGTTATACCTGCCTGAACCTCTGGAGGACAAATCGCCGTCATCACCACTGGCAAAAGGATTCCTTCTATTACTTGTTCTATCATCTGATCTAAGTTTTCTGTATGGACCTCTAGAACCATGGTTGTTTCCTCTAGTTTTATTTCCACTATAATGTACATTGTTGTCATCATCAGACTCAGAAATTCTTCCAAGCCTACTACCTGTTCTACCCAGTTTTCCTCGATGGCTTTTTCTCTGTTTAGATTTAAAACCCTCATCCATATCATCATCAGAATCCAAATTGAGTTCTTCAGCACCATTCAAACCAAAGGACATCCCCCTAAGCTGTCGGTGACTACCCCTGCCTCCAGCCTTCTGCCTAGAATCTGCAGCATGACTAGATTTCCAGTAAGGATGATGTACCATGGCATCATCCTCTGAGCCAGACAAATAATCATTGGCACCTCGTTTGGTGTTGGTATAATGATCAAGTTCATCAGAATCTTCCGAATCAGAGGTTTTTTCAAGCTCGGAGAAATTCCTTCGAGAAACATCACTTGCCTGACCATCTCTTGAAACATCAAGCTCGTAACTATCCAGATTGTCATCCTCGTCATCATCAAAATCATCAAATCCCATTCTGGGAGAATGTAAAGAAGGCTTCCTTCCATCAGCCTCTGAGAAGTATTTGCCTCTTTGTTGGGTTCTTCGCATCTTGCTGGTGTCATTAGCTTCGTCTTCAAATCCCTCAGCAATTCCTCCTTGAGGGAGGCTGCTAAAAGAAGAGTCCTCACCCATTCTAGGTGGATCTGCGAACTCGAAAGCTGCAACATCTGCACCATCAGATTCATTGTCATCAAAATCAAAATTCCAAGCATTGGGAATATCTGGCATTCTGGCAGCCCTCTCCAATCTTGTCCGCGGACCAGATTGCTTTGCAGGCATTTGGTTCTCCATGTACTCATCAGGGGGGCGCTTGTGTTCACAACGAAAGCATGCCATATTTCGCCTATAGTTCAAAAAGTTGCACCTGACAAATATTAAGATGAGTGGTTGTTAGATGCTTCAGATTCAACTGAAACAGCAAGACCATGTTACATTAACGAAGGGAAAAAAAAAGGATTTTATGAAATAAAAATCAAATAATTTTGGTAACAGTCATAAAAACCTACTGTGGACATTCCCATTCCCCTGGGAGTAGTTGCCTCTTGGGGCGTTTCGCATCACATTGCAAGCAAACAATGTTCTTGGCGAAATTCATGAAGTCACACCTGAGATCAAACTAATTAACTTTAGCCAATAAATATAAATGATTGGAACATGTAGACTTAGAATTAACATCAGTAAAAAGAAGCAAGGGGATAAAAATACTTGGGGCAGAGCCAATCTCCTTTCTTCATTTCCACATCATCACGCCCTACTCGTTTCTTTGGTGGAGGAGGTGGCTGCTTTACTTTGGGAGGAGGCCTCTTGATCACTGGCGGTGGAAGATTGGGATCTATTGGAACTGCACTCAACTTAACAACCTCATGTAGCAACTTACGGACTGCAGTTTTCACAGATTTCATTTTCATAAGAGCCTTATTTTCAACCGATCCATTAATATGGTCAAAACCAAATGTCAATAAGATACGCATGACATCGAGAGTTCGTGCCTCATCCTCTTTACGAGTGAGGATATATCCTCTGCTACAGGAATTCCTTAAGCTGCAAGAACTACACACCTGAAAATTCAGATCACAAAATATCACCAAATTTGCAGTTTCTTTCATTTGATCAAAATCTCAATACACAACTATGGATAATCTTGGGTTTATTCTTTCATGAATATACTATTATAATTTTAAAATAGCTTAAAGAAATAAATTACTCTACCTCACTATTTATTACATGGCTTCTTTTTTTCCCCTTTTTCCAGCAAGGAATTTACCAGGTTGGATGTGTTTTGCTAAACATAAATGGATGTCTAGAGACCAAGGCGTTCCTAAGGATGAAGTTACCAAAACTACTGTAATATCAAATTTAAAAAATTTCTTTCTCATATAATAGAAACCTATCAAGATTCTGAAGAGGTGTTTTCTCCCAATATCCAGAAGCTTATATCCGTTATCTGTTGATGTAACAAGGGTGTGGATAGCAATTTCTGTCTTGGACCTGCCAACCTGCATAAATCCACATAAAATGAATGGGTTTGGGTGAGATCTTATTATAATTGGGCTGAAATCGGGTTACCAAGACTAGCCCAATGACAAACAGGTTAGATTATTGCTTGGGCCCCAAACCAACAAGTCATCATAGGTTGGACAAGCCTTTAAACTCAGCCCTAGGCCCCCACATCAATGGTACTAGTGCGCTAGGTCATGGGTCTAGCGAAGGATTAATTTAGATCATAGTAGCAGGAAACTTTCATAGCACAATGCTCCTGCTTTGAAATCTCTCTGGAAACTTATTCTAGCACCCTCTTACTAAAAGTCTCCTTAAAATTTTTTAAGAACCCATTTCCCCATACCAGCACCTGAATCCGCCCCTGTACCCATGCCTGCTTCTGGTAACTAAGGTTCAAACAATTAAAAAGGGCATGCAATTCTTGGTTAAGAAGGAGAAAAAAGTTATGGAAGAGAAGAGTGGAGCAGGCATGTTTAAGATTTATCATGTTTTCTTCTTCATTTTCGTTTCCTCTCCACTCTCACTTTATTTGGACACCAAACCTTGCATCCCCTCTTCATTACCCTATTCATTTTCCTTGTTTAGATATGACTGACAGGTGAAGCCCTGATTGGGTTTGAGTGTTGGCATTGGTCCATATACAGTAAATGGGTTGTGTATTGCCTATTCTTCTCAACCCAATTATCGAGGTTTTAAATCTTGGTTTCAATTTTGATTTCAATCCCCTGGTTAGCGTTTTGGTTTCAATAGTTTCAGCAGTTTCACTCTGAGTTTCGAAGTTTCAAACAAAAAGACAAAATAAAACAACAAAAAGAGAACTAAGAGAAAAATGAAAGAAATTGAGGCAAGTTAAATCACATTAATCATTATATTTTGAGTTATCTAAGAAAATAAATTGTGTAGTTTGAGTAATCAAGAGACATCCTTTTCACCATTTTGTAGAACTTCTCTCCATATTTGAATATTTCAAAGAGAACATAATGAGAAGAATAGCTAGAGGCTTCTTGGATAAGAATTTGGAATTTCACTCATTCTTAATCATTGGATTGATGGAATCATGCCATTTAGAGCATGATTGATGAGTTTTAAGAAACAAAATGATGATGTATCTACTTTTATTACAATTATGAAATAATTTCATTTATTAACATACTCCATTACCATACCAAAACTACAGCCATGCTTCAAATGGGCACTACAAGCACTTAATCATTAAACTTATAACAACCTTTTAATGAAATATATAAACTTTTTATTTGTCTTAGGGTTTGATACCAATAATTTACGATAGTAACATCTATAACCTCTGTAGAAAACATGATCTCTATAGTCAATTATGAATGTGTTGGACATGGATTTTGACCAGACCCAAATATGACCCCCCAAACCCAACCCAAAGCGACACACTATTACCCCTAAACAAGGGCACATTTAACATGTCTCAACAATATCTGGTTAACCATAAGAATAATGGCTACTCTGCAAGTTGTGCAGATTATAGCCCACAATTATTTGAAAACAGATGCTGACTTCTACACATCTGATGCACTTCCTAGACAAGGATGCAGTTTCGAAGTCATTGAGATCTTACTTTCATCAAACTGATAATAATGATGCATGCAGCTTCAATATATTGCAAAGAAAGAAAATAGTAAAGAACACTTAGGAAGAAATAAGGGAAGCTAATAAAAGTTTACCATTTATTTTACCACTTTTAAATATGAAACTACATGTTAGTAATCTCCACAAAAAAGAAAATGCTCACATGCTTCTTATTATGCCATGGTTCTAAACAAGAGACTTGTCAAAAAGAGTGAAAAATATAAGGCACAAAAGTAGATAACATGTAAAAAGATGGGGTCATTGATAGCACTCTACTCATCTGCAAAAATAATGCATGAAGAGTGGAAAATTGCAATATTAGTGTATTTGTGGATGAGGCACCTTACCATCTTGTTAGATATGATCCTTGTTAATTTTTTTGTTATAAGTCCTGTCAAAGAATGGTTGTTGTAAAAGAATTAATTTTTCTTTGTTATCTTTTAGATAGGAGCGTAGCAAAAAATTAAACCAAGTCTGGGTACAATACGAAATCTGAACCGCTATAGTGCCATTGGTAAAGCAAATTCAATCAATGCCAGTTAGGGCAACCCAACATCCTTGATACCTCAATTCTCTAATTCAGTGAGGAATTGTTGCATCACCATTAACTCAATAAATTCTCACCAACCCTCCCTCTGCCCCTCTCCTTACCGCTGCTATCAACAAGTAAACCTATTTTGCTCCCCCTCAACAAACACATGCAAAAAAAAAATTCCTGAAATTCCTTGTTTCTACCAACGAGCTCTTTATAGTAGATGCATGAAAGGAGAACAAGTAAAAAGATAATAAGTGATGAGAATCAAACAGATGAAACATAAATAACAGTTCAAAAAACTAAATATTAAATGTTGAACACCTGCTTATATTTGTTAATTTGTTCATGGTAGCATGATCAGACAACATAACCACTAACTTCTAGATTCTTTCCTCAGAAAGAAAATTTATAACCAATTAGTATATACAAGTGAAGTCTTCTTCATAGAGAAATGACAAGTCCGACAACAATATGATGGAGTCCATCCAATGCATGTAAACTGCATTTTTTCATATAAAAGATACGGAAAGATTTTTTTTGTACCAATCAAACTCAAAATCTCTTCAATGCAGATACCAAAATTAAATACATACATCTCCCTCATCAAGGTGGACAAGCTTCCTCAACAGCTTCGCCGAGAAAACCACCTTCGGATCTATGCTAGGGCATCCATGGCCCACTAGAATTTGAAGATCCTTTCTCGAAAGTGACCTATATTTCAGTACCAACAGTTATTCCTCGTATATAAATTGTTATGAAAGTCAACATAAATATTCAAAAAGAAAAGAAAAGAAAATCATGCCAAGTGCATGCTAACAACATCTAAAAATAAATTTCCAGCAACATCCACAACGTTTTCCTATCCATGATGCATTACAATCTGTGTGGAGTTCTAGACAGAAATGAACTTTTCTTGACACTATGCTTCTCTAAGAACACAACATTAACCGTCACAAAGAAAAAATTTTGCACAGTTTTCCCGCGCCATCTTGTATATTTGGACATCACGTCGCCATATCCCAGCAAATGACTAGAAAAATAAAAGTTTTAAAAGACAAATCCAGTTCACACCTCAATATATCGAAGCGATCACG
This sequence comes from Phoenix dactylifera, assembly GCF_051530095.1. Taxonomy (NCBI): domain Eukaryota; kingdom Viridiplantae; phylum Streptophyta; class Magnoliopsida; order Arecales; family Arecaceae; genus Phoenix; species Phoenix dactylifera. Next base: position 19,159,384 of record NC_143203.1, read on the forward strand.
TCCGAAATTCATACAAGCATTGCGCACAGTGATCCAATCCCTCGAGAAATCGAAGCCCACCTCATCCTTTATCCCAGACAGATCAATGTTCACATTCTCAGCCACCCGGTCCTCATCGGTCCTCCGCAAATCAAAGTAGTTCTGCTGCGCCAGCCTCTCCATCAGCTCGATCCACTCAGGCCATGGGTGGACCAGCTCGACCTCCTTTCTTAGGATATCCCTCATGCCCTCCTCCTTCCTTTCCTCCGACGCCGCGCCTCCCGCGGCCACTCCGGGGCTCGAATCAGGAGCCGGCGAGGGATCGGAGGGCCTGGCGAGGCGCCAGGCGCGGATGCGCTGGAGGGCCTCGTCCTTGTCGGCGCGGTCGCGGTCGAGGGCGTCGATCTGGTCGAACACGAAGGAGAGGCGGGCGGAGAGCGAGGGCTTGGGGTCGGCGGGGTGAGGGGAATCAGGAGAGGAGTCGGGAAGAGGGAGGGGAGAGGCAGAGAAGGGTCGGAGGGAGGTGGCAAAGAGGAAAGGTGGAATTTTTATGAGAGGGTGGATTGGAGAGAAGGAGGAGCGGCGGAAGAGAAGGAAAGAGAGAGGAGAGAAAGCCATGGGAGAAGAAGGGGTTTGAGGGTTTAGAGAGCTGAAGGGTGATGGAAGTCTCTCTCTCTCAAAAAAAAAAAAAAAAAACAAAACAAAACAAAAACAAACCCTTCACGATTGGAGAGAGGAATAAACTTGGAGGGTTTAAGCCGTGCAATCCGCATCCGAGTGAGAGGTCAAGATGGGCCAGGGGCCTTGTGAGAAGAAGCCCAGTGGGCCTGGGCTTGTTAATATATATATATATATATATATATATATATATATATATATATATATATATATATATATATTGGAAATCAAATAAAGGTTTTTGCATTGTGAAATTCCAATAAAGTCCCAAATTTTCAAATTATTATACACCAAACATACTAAGATTGGTTGTGGCTATAAACCTATACTACTTCTTGCACTATGTATAGTAATATTAGTCTCATGTTTACAATGTTTGTAAAACTAGCATAATATGTACCAGTCTTGGAAATGGGGTATTAACCAAGGGACTTTTTTTGAGTTTTTCTTCTAAATTATCTTTACTATTATAATAAGAACTCTGTGGTATTGCCAACTTCCTTGAAATATGAAAAAAAAAGTATAAATAATTATGTAAAGAAGAGTTGAATATATAGGTGCCCTATTCTTCGAAGAAGCCAACTTGTTTCATTCAGTTGTATCACTCCCTTGTATATGGCTAATCAAATTATTTTTATAAACTTAAAAGGAATGGCTTGATATAGCAGCATTTCTTTCAATAATTTGGAATTTTTATATGATTATAACTACCTTTTTCTATATTGTACAAGTGATATCATCTTTCTAATATAATAATATAATAACCATGTTTTTTTTTTAGTTTGTGGATAAGTCAATAATTAAAAAACACAATATCAAAATTAGTAAACATTGTACATGGATCCAAAATATGAGGATTTTTCACAATAAAAAGAGAAGAATATTAAGCTATCAAACTACCTAGGGTGGGGCAGGATAGGTGGTTTATGATAAGGTATAGAGCTTGAAATTTGGGTACATGATAACTCAAATAACGAAATCCCATGGCCTACAAGATATGGAGATAGACCAAGTGTTACAAATTTATTGATATTGTGATATGTTAGCATTGAGAAGTTACCATGCGCAGGCAAGGAAGAATGCATGACTATAATTTTCTTATGAACATATTTTCGTTGCTATGTAATCTCTTACGTATGTGGAGATGGTCTACTTTTATTAGAATTCGTTGAGCTCTCAAAAGACACTACCCCAAGTCAGAAATATTACAGTCAATTAAAAGAAGGGAGAGATTAGCTACAAAAATATGTTTGGGAGAATCAAAAATGATATGGACCTGTCTTTCTTTGGAAGGGAACTTTGGCAAAGTTCAGTATGATTTTTCAAACAAAAGAAAGTTCAGAAATTATCAAAAAAATTTGCTGTCTGCCCCAACAATTAGACTATTAAATCCAAGACTTGCTGTATGCAAGAACATGGACATAGGAAAAGACATCTAAGAAATGTGCTCATTATACAGCATACAAGAATGGGATGATCGAGTGTGAGAACCATGCATAGATGTAATCTCCCAACTAGCTAAACATATTTTCTAATATTATATGACTTACTAAAACATATTTTCAGTTACCGCATGTTTTTATTTTTGAAGAATAAAAGGTGATGAGGCGACCCATACAAGCATATGTTTAGTTTCACATCAGCTATGCACTAGATAGATCTTAAGTATTTTTATAGGACCAATAAATATAAATAATACCTTTCGGCTATTTTTTCGGATGAGGTTATAAGCCGCTCATAGCATTTGTGATTAGATTTGTGGTACATGTGAATGAATTTGGGCTTAAATAGGAGAAGTATGTAATAATTTTTACGGATATATGTTTAGTCCTATATAGATGATAAACTAAGCAAGTACATTATTTTGCATATGGTAATATCTAAATTAGAAAATAAACATGTTTGCTCAAGATCAAACGACATGCCCTGAATATACTTAGATAGTGTCCGTATATCTACACAAGTATACAGGCTCAAGATATGGAAAACAAAAGATAAAGAATTTAAGTAGAAGAAGAAACAAATGAGGACCCTTGAGAGACAGCGAAAGCAATGTTGAAACCAATTAAAAATATCAAAATAAAAAAAAGAAACTAAAGTAGAAAAGTGAAAAATACAGTGGGATGTAAATAAAATTGAAATAAGAACCAATCTTACAAGAAGAAGAGAGGGAAAAAGGAAAAAAAAACTCAAGAGTAGTTAAAAAAGCAAAAAAAATAAGGTCCCACCGAGACTTGAACTCGGGCTACCAGATTCAGAGTCTGGGGTCCTTACCACTAGACCATGGAACCGTTGTGTTTTTGGGGCTACCATGATTTATAAATATTAATATAACCATTTAGGTATATAATAAAAAAATACAAAATTAAACAACGAATCGCTAGAGGAAGAAGGGATTGAACCTTCGACCTTGTGGTTAACAGCCACACGCTCTAACCAGCTGAGCTACTCCAGCTGTCGCATTATTTTTTTTCCACAGCAATATTAATTGTTCTTACTCAAATATTGACATCATGTCATCCATGAATACAGAAGTTCTAGGCAATCAAAATGGAGTCAACCTTCCTTAGTATCTCCATCCAAATTACTATCACTTTAGAGATAAAATTTTAATTTGTTTTCATAGTTGTCCAAGACTGAGGAACTAGATAAACTACTATCTAATTATACAATTTGCTAATGATGCCAAATCATTCTATGAAGTGAGAAAATGCCCACCTAAATACTATCAGGACCATTCTTTATAATTATAGATTAGCTTCTTATGTAAGATTAATTTTCCCTTTTGGATCATTCCCAGTCTGTTATCAAGGCCTCTTGGGATACACTAATTCCCTTTGTAAGTCAGATAGGATGCCTTTTGTTGATAGAGTAGATGGAAGGTTCTGTAGCTATCTGTTGGCTGGAGATTTGTTCTAATTAATGCGATTCTATTCTTCTTACCTCAATACTTTATGCTGGTCTTCCTACTCCCTCATTAGTTGTCAAGGGCATCGATAAGATTTAGTGAATCTTCAATGGAAATCAAGGGATCAACATTGTCGCTTATCTAGTAAACTAGGCTAAGTTTATCGCACCTCTAACAAAACCTTTAAGAGAGAGAGAGAGAGAGAGAGAGAGAGAGAGAGAGACTCCGATAAGGTTATAATTAGTCAGTGCATGTTGTTGAGTTATAGTTAGTACAATATATACCTAGTTAGTTTCAATTTAGATGCACTGAGACTCTATCATACCCCAAACCACAACTACTTCAACATCAAGAATATATTAACAATGTAGCTTGAGAATTGTATAAGACACTAAGAATACATTAACAATGTAGCCTGAGAATTGTTGTGACTCATCCATGCATGCATGCATATTGAGGAAAAGAGGGAAAGAAAATATACACCACCTTTTTGTTTTGCTTGCCCCTCTAAATGAATGCGTGAAGTGGATTGGAAGGAAAAATCTCTAGAGGTGCAAGAAACCAGGGCCTTTGTAAACCTATGGCTATGAAAAATGGTATTTCCTCTATCTATTTCTTGAATACATGGTGTTTGTATTTGACCCTTGTCATCAAAAGAATGATGGAGTAATAAAGACCTTCAGCACAACTAAATAATCAGAATGACAGATTGGAAGATGTAGTCAAGCCAAACTCCTAAACAAGATGGAGAAGAGCAATAGGATTGAGCACACAATCTACTTCATACGCATCATTTTAGTTGATGATGATCTCCACATGCGAACCAAATTCTCAATCACATGTGCTCTCTTGTGCTATTTCTTGGAGAACCAGAAAAAGATATAAGAAGTCATAAACAGGTAGAGATCCTGCTTGAACAACATACTATATATCCATATGCATGCTGCTTCATATGATTTTGAAAAGCCTCCTATGAGGCCCAATAGTCCCACATCAAAAAGACTCGTTCTAAAACCTGGGCATATGAGGCGGATGTCTCCAAATCCTGCAGACGCATTTTGGAGGAAAAACAAAACCGAGGAAGGATCTGAGCGGTGCGTGCGGCGCGCATGCGGGCAATGGAACTGGACAATACCTGGCAGGGGAGCCCCGTGTTCTCCCCTCATGTGGCCCCCACATGGGCACTGGGTCCGCACGTGCCCCGCAAAGGCGGGGGTGTGACACCTCCAGCCGAAACCATTCAACCTAAGCATCCTACTGAACCCTCCCAGTGGTTAAGAGTTGGCTGGAGAAAGAACCCAAGAGGAAAGAAGAACCGTAACTCTTAGCTCTAATCTTCAACACAACCAACGTGCAATTTAAAGTTGTCTTGGATATATTGAATATAGTCATAATGATCAACGAAAAACTTCCACAGTATGTCCTGAAGAGAAAATTCAATATATACCTTGGAAATAAACAGCATGACATGTAAAAACATAAAAATGAGAATGTGAACATTGACCAGTCTGGGATAAAGGATGAGGTGGACTTCGATTTCTCGAGGGATTGAATCACTGTGCGCAATGCTTGTATGAGGTCCATTGCAAATCTTATTATTTCTAGATGTGCTACGTAATAAACGAGAAATCCACTCTAGGTACGTAGGATCAGTTAGCACTTTTCTAGATGTGCATGGCAAGGGTCATTATGTGTGAAGCCCAACCCCAAGACAGATCAATGTCACCTAATTAGAATACTCTTTTGAGATTGGAGTACTGCAGTCTACAATATTTTTCTGTTGTTATTTTTCAACATGAGTAATGTCATAACTGAGTATTTACATCCATCGACTAACAAAATGGAAGCCATTCAATCATAAACTATAGTGCTTGATGGAGAAACAAACCTGAGGTTACCCTACTATTCAGACATAAAGATATACTCATATACAGGAACAATAGCTATCAGCTGAATCATGATAGCAGGGATTTAATTTATACCAGCTGAAGGGGAAGACAAATGGGGTTCTGTGCTCATGTCCTAATGTAGTACTAGCTTTCAGGTTGATCAAGTTTTTCAGGAAGTTTGTATTCTTTTTGACTACTACTCGAAGGTTCAGTTGAAGAGGCCGCTCGGAGATGAGCTCCTAGCTGAGTAGCACCCGGAGGAGATAACTGGGGGGACGACCCGTTGAGCGATGCAACAGGAGACACCATATGGCTCATATTAAGCTATCTCACCATGAAAAAAGAAGATACATCAAAAACCTAAAGTTAGTAACTCCTGGCATTATTTAAGACGCAGTAGATTTCACCAACCGGATAAGGACTCCAGCTTGAAACTGGGATGACTCCAGGAGAGAGCAATATCGGGCCGTAAGGCTCTTGCGTGTATGGTACTGGAAGTACAGGAGGCCTGGTAATGGGGTATTGATAGTATGAAGAAACTGCAAGGGGCTGCACCGTCGAATAAAACGTAGGTGCAGACGAAGGTATTGTGATGCCAGAAGCTTGTGGGTGGTGGAATTTACAAGTTGTACCAAACTTGCACCGCCCGGTTCTCATATAGTAGGAGCACTCCTTCTCACCCTGTAATTAAGAATCCCAACTAGAATTAATTGTATAGGACTTTTAAGATCGACAGATGTCATTGGAGAAAAGTAAGAAAGGAAGAAAACTAAAGAAGCAAAGATATTAAAGACAGCACAACCAGGCGAAGTGGGAATCCATGAATATTTAATGCATCTGGTCGCACCAATCCACCTCGTTGCCTTGGGTGGTTATACCTGCAAGAGTTACCGTACTTGCAAGTTCCAGTCCTCAGACAATACTGCAAGAGATCAAAGTTCTCAAAACTTAGTCATGAACAGAATCAAAACCTCCATTTCTGCTTAGTAATCTATGCCTTCGGGATAAATGTTAAAATCACCACTTTTTTCAAAGTTTAAAGTTGATAGGATAATAATGAGGTTAAAGAATGCGGAGACAGGATTTGAACTTAGAAATTTTGTTCTGATACCATGAAACCACCACTTCTTCCAAAAACTTAAATTGATAGGATGAGACAGATTTATTTATATATTTTATGTTTTCTAACAATAAAGCTAGCCCTTGTGTTTTGATCAACGACTCACTATCAAATTCTATAAAAGGAAGTAGCAATACTTGGCATAAGAGTTCGCCCGCATGCTCCGGATGCTCAACAACTCTAGCCCTTTGAGCACTAGCTACCTGAGGAAGACATGGAGATTGTAAATTCAATAAAATAGAGATCCAAAAATTAGAAATTTCAGATTCGCATGTAGAACAAAGATCATGCCGTTAAAAACATCAAAAATAGCTACGTCAACTGTAAAAAGAGACCACTTGAAACTGAATGCTCAAAAATTTTGGTCGAAATGATTGGAGCAAGCCTTAGAAAAAATAATTTCCATATACTAAATCTTCAAATCCGTACCGCCTCATGATCACGAGGATGATTGAAGCGGCAACTGTCTCTGTAGCCGCAGGATCCTGTTCTGATATAGTAGGTACAGTCAGGTACACCGGGCCTCTCTGGATACGCCGGTAAGGCCTCGCCGCTAGCCAATCGCAAATGCAACATACATTCTGTCACATTGTAAATTCCAATAAAGTAATTAAAATAAGCGCATCATATTCCTGTAATCCACAAAACCACCTCCACCACCACCCACCTTTAAAAAAGAAAACCCAAAAGAAGTAGAAAAACAAAGAAAAAAAATCTAAAAAAAAGAAACAAATACCTTCTAGGCTGGTGGGGGACTCTGGGTGGGGCTCCTCCGATGCAGTGTTCTGCTCGTACAACTCCATACACGGCGATTACAACAAGAAAGGAACAAGAGGGCCTCTCAAAGGCTTTGGATGGCTCTAGATGGTGCGATCGATGACAGTAGAGGAATGCAGGCGGATTCCACGACCAAGGGATCGTTTCTCGAGCTGCTATTGGGATTTGGTCTGTCTCTTTGCTATGTCTCCCTCATTTTCAAAGCTTTGAGCCTTCTTTCTTTCTTTCAGCCCTTTCTCTCCTAATGCTCTCTCTCCTTTGTTTTCAAGCTTTGAGCCTCCTTTTCTTTCTTTGTTTTGGTCCTTATCATCTATTGATTTATATACCAACCAAACAAAAAAGCAGGAATTAATATATGCCTATGGTATGGTAATTTTTCTATAATGCAACTATTAGGAAATGCCCCTAACATTTGCAAAAATTGTAAGAATACCATTAGGGGGTGCACTTTTTGTAAACAAGTGTGGAAATTTTTTTCTATTATGTTGGTGAAAACATCCATGTCTACTAATGTATCACAACATGCTTAGAAGAGATGCTTGAATATGATATTATGCATCGATCAAATAACATATCTTTGAATGGCAACATCAACATTAGATCACTTTATCACAAAGGAGACTTCCTACTTGCATGCTAGGGTGATATAACTTTTTTTAATTTATAGCAAAAGATAGAATAGGCATGCAAGTTTGAATTCATTTTCAATAGTAATTTCTCATGTTTATTTATGAAGTCGATTTTTATATAAAAGGTGAAGGTACGTATACATGTAAGGGAATGTTAATTCCACATTATACGAGCAACTTACCTATCCTCTTGAATTTTAGGAGAGCCTATAGTATCATCATTAATGAATTACAAGATGGCATTAGCAACTAAATACGACTTCATATTTTGATCCAGTGTAACCATTATATTGCTTTCAAGGAAAGCATATACCTAGTATGTGCTCAAAAGGGTATAATGGTAAAATAGTAACAAGCACGAGCATACAGTGTCGATGATTTATGAAATGAATAAAGCTATTTTGATAATTTGGCATCCGCCAAAAAAGTGAACAAAATGTGTGCTGTCAGACTGAATATTGACACAAGATGTGTAACGTCTCCTTACCAACTAGTAAGAAACGACACATAAACATCTGTCTAACGAGAGATGCTAGCTTGCACTTGAACAGAAAGGCTAGTTCAAGTTTTGTCCTTTCAATCAAAAGCATGTTAGATGGACTACTTTAATAATAAAGAATAATAAATCTAAATGGACATCCATTTTTTTGCTATAAGGTATGAATCTTTTGTCAGGCTTTGATATACCATCACAAGTTCGTAATGTCTAGCTAATAGGTTACACAGAAGTTCGAAGGAACATCAATAAAAAAAAAATAGTTAGGTGTAACTAGTGAGTTTCAATAAATTGTTCAACTCAAAATATATTCATGTGGTTTGAAAGGTTACTTTTAGAAAGTGTTATAAATAGTAATACTCAATATTCAATTTTTAGTATATCATGCAATGTTGCTAATTTAATCTTTGTAACTAAGTGTTAAAAATAGTTATATACATCGGTTGAGATGGCTAGGGATGCTCTATAGTCCACCTTATGGAAATTTTCTACAATGTGGTATATAATTTATTTTAATAGATAGAAAAATTATTTCCTCTTTCCATTTAATCCAACCTCTCTTGTAGGTCCGATGAGGTTAAAAAAAAATATTTGGGGTGCTATTATGCATACACAAAACACTTGTTTCGCTTATAATTATTGATTTGGAAACTCTATAATCAACCCACCTATATTTTTGGTAACAAATCTTGCGAGTTTCACCCATCTTTTCTTGCAGTGGAGCACGAGAATTGTATGCATATAGCAAGAGCCTACACTTGGGCTTGGCCCAAGTGGGTTTAGCTTATTTTGTAGTGTCCGGATGAAAATTTGGCTCAGTTCAAAGTCCGGCTCAAATCTTAACTTGGTTTGGCCCATCCCCAAACCTATCATTATCCCCTCCCACGCCACCACTTGGGCATAACCCTTTCCCTTTGCTTCTCTCTCTCTCGCCCATTCCTTTTTCCTCTTTTCTCCACCAAGCTCTTAGCACTTCCTGGAACCCTCTTCTCTCTCTCTCTCTTCCTCCATCCTAATCTCTATCTCTATCTCTCTCATCTCTTTGTCTTCTCTCTCCCCTCTTCTCTCTTCCTGCCCAACGTCCCTTTCTCTCCTCTTTCTTCGTTTCCTATTTATCTCTTTTCTGATCTTTCCATCTCTCTCTTTCCCCCCACTTTCTCTCTTGATCTTTCCATCTATCTCTCTCTCCTCTCCGCTCTCTCCACTGGCTAAATTGGTCTTTGGGCTAGGCTTGTATCTGGTTGAGTTGCAAACTTAAGACTCGAATTGTAAGGAAACTCGATCCAGCCTAGCTTAGTTCTATCCACACACATCCTAGATTAGTGAGATAATTTTTTTTATTTATTTTATAAGAATGATTCTCTATATTATTATTTAAGCAACACCTATAGTATACGAACATTTGATCTCCTCTAAGAGCAAGCCATCAGGGAGAGATACCAACCGTGGTAACAATTGTTGGCTCTTGATTTTTTGTAGGCTCTCAACCATTCCATTTGATACCTCTGTGTTGGTATCACCAACCATCTTGAATTTCTAAATGAATGATTAATGAACTTAATGTGCACCATAATGCATAATGTTTCCATACTTTACTTTGAGTTATCCCTTTTATGAAAATCAAAACTTTATGCCATATCTCCTAATGAAGTAGCTTGTACAAATCCAAGAAAGATATAACCAAATTCTATTGACTAATAATATTCTACATCGAAATACCCTAAGTTTAGGATATGGATATGTTTGGAACTCCTTTTATATTGTCATCATGAATTTTGATAATGCAACAAAAAAAATTAAGATTCTATAATGAAAGTATGGAAACACTCGATCCTTCAATGTTAGTGATGGACAACATATGAATTTATAATATGAAAACAAGGACTATAATTGACACCAAAAGAAAGGAAAAGAATCTGTATATCAAAAAATTTCATATAATATACTTAAAAATAAAAAGTAGGGCTATTCGATTAAAATGCATCAAACTTTTCTAAATTTTAGATCTCTCATCTCGTTCTTCATTTGTGATCTTACATCCTTCATGAGAAAAGAATATAACATGGAAAACATATATAGGAATAATATATATTTATTCCATGTGATCAATGTATGTTATTCATGTCATTCTTATATTCATTGGAAGAGGCAAAACAATTTATTTTTCTAAAAAATAAAATATGTAAATTTAATAAAGCAAAAAATAGTTTAAACATTATCAATACCCTTTTTGTTTGCTAATAGGACTAATTGATTTATAACTCGGACAAGAATAGCAATAACCCCTTTTTTATTTATTTTTGTTAGTGATACAAATGAGCCAACCCGTAGATCCCCTTTAGAGTTGATCATGGGTCGGGCTTGGGCACAAAAAAATATCAAATTTTACATAGGCCCGGTCCGAAGCCCGATCAAAAATGAATGGAGTTTGGGCCCAAGGCCCGGCCCATGATTAGCTCTAATTCTTATACACTATCTGGATTGGGTATTTTGGCAAGTCCTATTGAATGTCCTACAAATCCTTGGTTTGGCTTATTTGCATCCTTAATATCATTGTTTTTTTTGTGCATTTTGTGTCTATGGAGGGTAAGATTATTCAACTTTATATAAAGATATCTAATTTTTATTTGTTTCCATGCTGCACACATCACACTTTATCTCCATTGGTATTTTAGTCATGAAACTTTATTGATAAAAAACTTTAAAATGTTTTACTTAATTTAAACCCAAGGCCACTCTCTTCTAGCTGATAGAATATTTGAATAAGATCGAGAAAAAAATAATCTTTTTTTAAATATATATACGAGGGAGGACGCCACAATCATTGAAACTCATATTATGAACTTCTCAACTTGTGGGAAGGACTGCAAGATAAGATTATTCGGTAATTATCAGAAAGATATATACTAGTAAGATTTTAGAATTAAATATCTATGTAGTTGAAAAATATTACTATTAGTGTATAAGACACAAGTCGGCAAGCACTCTATTTTTCTTTTTTTTGAGTGGATAGCATACCACACTCTACAATAGTATTTTTTGATGAAATCAATTGTATCTAAATAATATCTTTTTTTTCTATAAATATGAAATAAAGGTAATAGGCAAGGGTGTGATAATTATATATGAAATGTTCCAGTATTGGGAATATACAAGACAAGGCAAGCTACACATATATTAAAGAGTAGACCATCATCATTAATGTTAGATTCCTGCATCCAACTCCAAAGCCAAAGGCCATTGGGCTCACAAGTGGTCGGCTCCACTGGAGCCCATGTCGAAATTGGCCTATAGCAGCAGGCCAAACCCGAAACTTTCCAACAAGCAGATGCAGTTTAATGGGATGGAGAAACCACTACCTTTTTTTTTTTTTTTTTTTGCCTGTGGCAAATAATTTATATAGATACATCAAATAAAGTCGGAAAATAGAATATCATGAAGCTTTCGAGACAGTTCTCTATCCTCTGCCCATATAGTGTTACCGGTGTGATTGGCCACATAGGTAGCCACCCAGTCCGCAACTTCATTGGTTTCTCTAAGCACGTGTTTAGCCTCGACAACTCTTCCATCCCTCATCATCAATAAGATGTCTCGAAGCAATGGATGGTCGTCGGCAGTGACTCTCAGTCCCTCCTAAATCCAGCTAATGATCGTAGCTGATTCATCTTTCGGAATGACTGATCTAGCTAGTAGCGCATATTGGGCATATCGAAGGCCTACCCAAGCAGCCCTCCACATCAAAAACCTTGTTGAAGACTTCGGCCCTGTTTGGGGGAGCTGTTGGCAGTAGAGCTGTTGGAAGTAGAGCTGTTTGAAGTAGAGCTGTTATAAAAAGCTGTTTGTTGTTTGGTAACTATATTCGTAAAGTGTTGTGCTACTTTGTTTTGTGTTTGGTAAACAAACTGAGAAAGTATTCTTGTATGGCAAAATTACCATGAAGGACATTGCATAGTATTATACAACAGAACATAATAAACATAACATATATTAGTACATAAATATACGATATAGTATAATATTATTGTAATATAAAATATTATTATTATAATATAACATAATATTAAATTATTTAACATAACATACTAATGTATTATGATATAATGTAATATATATTATATTTATAGTATAATACAATAATAAAGGTATAAAATATTATAATTATTAGTATAAATTAATTTTTCATAATCTAACATAATATTAAATTATTTAAAATAACATATTAATGTATTATAATGTAATGTAATATAATATAATATTTATAGTATAATATAATAATAAAGGTATAAAATATTATAATTATTAGTGTAAATAATTAATAATGTTGAAATATATTTATTTATTATCTTATTCATTCATTCATTCATTCATTTATATAAATATTTATTTATTTATTTATTTTTAAAATTTTCTTTTCTTCTCTTTTTTTCTTTCTTTTTCTTTTTTTTCCTTTTCTTTTTCTTTTCTTTTTTTCTTCTCTTCTTCTCCTCTCCCCCGTTCTTCTTTCTTCTCCTCCCGCGCGGCCGGCGGCGCCGGAAGGGGGCTAGGCCACCACGGCCGCAAGAGGGGGCCTAGCCGGGCCGGGGCCGGCGGCAGTCTCGGCGGCCGCGGCTGGCCCCGTGGGAAGTGCTCTCCTCCCACGCGGCCGTCAGTGCTGGGCCGGATTGGTGGCGAATGCGGGAGGGGGGCGGGTTGGGACCGCTGGCGGCCGCAGGAAGGGGGAGGGCGCCCTCTTCTTCTTCCTGTTCTTCGACCCCTCCCCACGTGGGACCTCCTTCTTCTTTGGCCCCTTCTTCTTCCTGTTCTTCGGCACCGCCCCTTTCCGTGACGGGTCGTCGCCGGCGGCGGCCGCGAGAAGGGGAAGACGACCCGTCTTCCTCTTCTTCGACACCTCCCCACCATGGGGGCGGGGGAGAGGGAGGGGGTGAGACGGCAGGGCAGAGGGAGAGGGTGCGGCGGCGGGGGAGAGGGAGTGGGGTTGGGTGGGAAAGGAAGAGATGGTGAGAGAGAGATTTTTGGGAGGATTTTTTTTTTAAAATGGGGGTATTTTGGTCAAAAATACAGTTTTCCGAAAAAACTGAAAACAACATTTTTGGAAAGCTCCAAATTGGAGCTTTCCCCCAAAAGCTGTTTTCAGCTTCCCGCAAAGCTGAAACAGCTTTTCGGAAAATTTACTAAATACTCTTTTTTAGCTAAAAGTACTTTTGGAGGGCGAGAAAGTGCTTTTTGACCCTCCAAAAGCTCCCCCAAACGGGGCCTTCCTCAATCAACCCTCGGCTTTGCCTCGAAAACCGTGCAGTCTGGCAGCCACCCGCTGCCACTTCTGGAGTTCGGTCCCCAGTCACGAAACCCACTCCACACCTGTCTGTTCGCTGGGACAGTGGATCTGCATCAATCGTAATACTAGGTTCTTCCATCGGACTACGGTTATACGGAGACGGAGGAGCATGATTCACTCTCTGCGAGATGGGTCCGGACATCGAGTAGAGAGCGAGCCTGCCATCCGTCAGTTCTTACTTGACTTTTTCCGTACTAGATGGACGGCGGATGAGGAGGCCAGTGATGGGGACCGCCCTCTGAGGGTGGATGTGGGTATTCGTGACGCTGAGAGTGTAGCCTTGATCCGGCCGGTGTCGGCGCTGGAGGTACAGGAGGCAGTCTGGGCCTTGACTCCGGACAAGGCCCCTGGACCTGATGGTTTTCCCCCTTTCTTCTTTCGACAGTACTGGAGTATTATCCGACTAGCGTTGGTGGAGGCTATTCAGTGCTTCTTTACCCATGCAGCCATGCCTGTGGGCTGGAAGGCTACGTTCATTACGCTTATTCCTAAGCGTCAGAATGCAACCGAGCCCTGTCACTTTCGTCCTATTAGCTTGTGCACAACCTTATACAAGGTTGTGGCAAGAATTATGGTGGGCAGGATGAAGCCCCTCTTATCTGACATCATTAGCCAGGAGCAGGGGGCTTTTGTGGCCGGCAAAAATATTTCTCACAATGTTATGTTGGCCCAGAAAATGATGTGGGATCTTCGGCGAGCTTCGAAGCGGCACAGCCTAATGGCAGTCAAGTTGGATATGAAGCGGGCTTATGATAGGATCAGGTGGAGGTTTCTTCAGCGGGCGTTGGAGGCTTACGGTTTCCCGAGGCAGTGGACTGATTGGGTGATGGGTGTGTCCGTGGGCCAAAATTTTCTATCTTGGTCAACGGCACACCGTCATCCTTCTTTGAGTCCACCTTAGGATTACGACAGGGATGTCCCTTATCCCCTTACTTGTTTATTATCTATGCTGATATCTTGTCTCGGTCTTTGGAGAGGGTGTGCGCTAGCCGGGAGCTGGAGGCCTATACCCCAGCCCCGGGGGCTCGACTTATCTTCCATTTACTTTTTGCTGATGACTGTCTTCTTTTGACCAGGGCACGGACTTCAGACGCTCGGGTTCTCCGCAGGGTGGTGGCAGACTATTGCGCGTCGTCCGGCCAGAGAGTGAATTTGCTTAAGTCTACCATTTCTTTCAGCCCCAGCACGGAGAGCAGAGTCAGACAGGAGATCAGAGGGATACTGCAGATACTAGAGCAGGAGGGGGCGCTCACCTACCTAGGTGTTCCTATTGCTGGCCGGAGGCTACGGGTGGCAGAGTGCTCGGGTCTGGTGCAGCGAGTCCAGAGCAAGCTGGAGGGATGGAGGGCGTCCTCCCTATCCATGATGGGGAGAGTGACACTGGTTAGAGCGGTGCTGGGATCCATACCGGTGTATCTTATGGCCAACACAGTGGTTCCGAAGACGATTCTGTTGAGGATCGAGCGCCTTCTTCGGAGCTTCTTGTGGGGGTCATACGGTGGAGGTCACGGAGTGCACCTGGTGGCATGGGAGTAGGTGTGCCTTCCTACCGGCGAGGGTGGCTTGGGGGTGCAGTCCCTCATAGTGAGGCGCTCCTTGCTCGGCACGCGGCTCGGTTCTTGTTAGAGCCACATGGCCTCTGGAGTCAGGTGATGGCAGCTAGATATGGTCGGGGGGTTTCAGTGGCGGCGGCGGCCGGGGGGGGGGGGGTCGAGTCTCCTTCATGTGGCGCGAGATCAGGAGGTACATGCCATATGTATTGGCGCATACCAGGTGTTTGATTGGAGACGGCCGGAGTATCGATGTGACCGGCGATTCATGGGTGGACTCCCTTCCCCTGAGTTGCTGGCCGACTATGGTTCACACCGAGGCAGTGGAGGGGCTACGGGTGTGTGACCTCCTAGTCCCAGGAGGGGCAGAGTGGGATGAGGCCAGACTCAGGTTGTTGTTTGGGGCACACCTAGCTGCGAGGATTCGGTCCCTTCCGTTACCCGGATGTGGGGGGCCGGACGTCAGGGTGTGGGGCACCTCGAGCCGGGCCAGTGTCAGATTAGGAGATCTCTCCCGCATTATTCCGGCGGAGCACGAGCCGGGGCCGAACTGCACCTGGACTTGGAGGTCGGGTCTTCACCCGAGGGTAGCTCTCTTCCTATGGAAGATATGCTGGGACCGCCTTCCGACGAGAGCCGAGCTGAGCAGGCGTGGCTGGGGGGTCCCGGTAGAGTTTGGACGTGTGGAGCTGAGGAGTCAGTGGACCATGTGCTCTTCCAGTGTACATGGGCGAGGGCGACATGGCAGTGGACTGGGATCCCGCAGGGAGTGCGGAGTGCGCGACTACAGTTTTTCAGGGTGATACGATAGTGGTTAGCCAGTTCACAAACTCGCAAGGAGGGTATCAGAGCGACTTGCACAGCATATCAGATTTGGTTAGCTAGGAACGCTCGTACTCTTGGCGAGCGCAAGATGTCACCGAGGTTTGTGGCAGAGCTTGCTCGGGCATAGACCACAGAGATCAGGCCCACCCTACCTACGGACAGACCTTTGACAGCTTGGGACACCTGGGGCTCCTCTCTTGCTTCGGCAGATCCTCGGATGGTGTTTTTCACCTGGGAGCCCCCATCCCTGAGCTTCCTCAAGGTCAACTTCGATGGGTCGGTTTTGGATGGCGGCACTCGTGGCGGTGCAGATTTTGTCATACGGGACTCGCACGCTAGGGCGGTAGCTGCAGGTAGATGCCAGTTGTTTGATACATCGATCCCCGGAGCAGAGCTGCGTGCAGCCTGGGCAGGCCTTCGTCATGCACGGATTGTGCTGCGGGCCAGCTCGATTATGTTAGAGGGTGACTCGGCCACTGTCATCGGGTGGATTCAGAGGGGGTTGAGGGGTGGGGGCACAGACCACCCCTTGATCCGCGATATTGTGGTGATGATGAGAGATGGGATGGCCATTCAGGCCAAGCATGTATTCAGGGAGGCCAACGGGGCAGCCGATTGGATAGCTGCCTACATGGCCCACCATTCGGGGTATGCTCTTTGGTCGGGGGAGGGGGAGTTGCTATTGGCACTCCGTGAGTTACTGTATTTTGATCTTATTGGGTGTATTCACACACGTACTGTATGAAGCACTTGTTTTAAGAAAAAAAAAAGAAAAAAAGAAAAAAAAAAAAAGGCGGCGGCCGGACACCTTTTATCTTTTTTTTGGGCCTCTCGTTCCGTGTTCGAATTCCGACCACCGCTGGCCCCGGGCGTTCTCTGGGTGGAGTTTGCTACGGGCTCTTTCTCGGCGCCTCTCTTCTTCTTCTTCTTCTTCTTCTTCTTCTCGGCAGTAGCGATGGAAACCCTCTTAACAAGTTTCTTGGCTCGCGTTCCGGCCATCTCGAGGAAGCCGGGAGCTGCGCGGTTGCATCTCTTCAGCGGGGCGAGGAGGAGGGGGGGAGACCTCCTTTCTATACCTCGGCGGAGAGGCAAACATTCCGGGATCGTTTGCATGGCGGTAATTTCTTTCTACCAGATCGAATTTCTCTCGGTTTGATATGTTATCTATTAAAAGTTAGATTTTGTCCTAATGTTTTTCTTTTTTTTTTTTAAAACAAATTTTTACTTGTAACTTGTGGCGCTGGTATTTTAATTTTTCTTGGTTATCTGGATTTATGATTTTGTTCTGCTACCAATTCAGTAGTAGCTGAAATAAGTTTAAATCAAAGTGATTTTATAAGTATAATGTAGAAATCACGGATGATTGGGCTCCCTTTGGGACGGGGAATAAATTTAGTTTCAAGATTTTGGCATATCCTTTATTATCTTAGGTTATGTTTGGTTGCAAGGAAATCTGTCGGAAAAGGAAAAGCAAAAAAAGTATTTTTTCTATAAAGAGGTTTTTTTCTCAAATAAAGTTTCTAAATTTGTTACTTTTCCCAGGAGAATAAGTTTTCCACACAATTTCCCTTGCAACCATAGTAATAACTTTTTCTCATGTAATTCTCTCATTAATTGATGTACTTGTTACTGGAAAACATTTTACATTTGTATGCAGCTCGTGCTAAATTTGTTAAAACCTGAATGGTTGTGACAATTGACCTAGATTCTACAGAGGTGTAGAAAGCTTGAGTCTTCCCTAGGTTCGTAAGGTGCCATTTACTCTGTGATGGTAGTAATGGTCGTGGTGCCAAACAAGGATTGGAATCAAAGAAATTTCTGTCTGTCTTCCCTATTTAATCAGATCAAATAGGGAAAGGGATGATATATTATTAACCAATTTTCCTATTATGGCTCTGGTTTTAGGAATCCACTTTATCAAGCAATCCGAACATTGGGGCGTCTAGCAGTTAATGAAATACATTTATAAATGAGGAAAGGATGAATCCTGACTGCAATCAATCACATACAACATTTGTTACCTAGCAAACCCTCATCTTGGGAGGAAGCTCAGGAGCCACCAATCTTGCAACATCATCCTTGATCTGCGGTCACTGATCCTATTTTCTACACTATGAAATTCAATGGCCCTAGAACATACTTTGATATGGCTCTGGCTTTGTTCTAGTTAGCAATTTCCATGCACAATTGTTATTGTAGGTCCATGAGGTAGCTTTGCTTTGGTGGCTTTCACATTGGTCCAATTGATAGGACTATTTCACATGGCATCTCGCACTATTTGATTCTATTTATTTTTTAGTAACCCTTTCTACAAGTTTTCTCTTTCATGTGTTGTATCTCATTATTTTTATAGTTTGGATTCCAAATACGAAGAACCAAACACTATACAAGTCTTTTATCCCTCTTGAGAAGTTTCCAACTTGTCATCAACTAATTAAAGGTAACAACACAAACACAAGCATTCACCTCCTTAACAAGGTAATGAGTATGGGTAGGAATCAGCAGCAGAAAAAAGAAGTGAGAGTGAGTCAGAGAGAGAGAGTGTGTGTGTGAAGCAAACAACTCCTATCGCAAGGCATCAACAGGGAAGTATACTTTACAAAACAGTTAAGACCATAAAAGATTAAATCAAGTAAAAGAAAGCTTCTAGGTTACTCTATCCTAAAAAAAGTGATAAATTCTACCTCTTTCTTTGGGAGTTGTCACAATATTGGCTGCAACATGATCTTCCAAACTTTCGAAGGTTTAGGAGTGCAAGAGGGTGCCTTGCAAACAGTTGACTAAGGTGCAAAAGAGATAGCCAATTTTCTGTTAGTGCTGCTACGGATTAAGCATAGACTCTTTGCAGAAGTGGATTGCCAATCTTATAATTTTCCTTGAAACAAATGGTGAAAATTTTTCATGTCAGTATGTTACTTTGCAAGATTGCCAGTGGTGACGAGTGAGAATTTCTTAGTAGAACTATAGAATTAAAGGTTTGGATCTTGTGGTGGAACTTTAGGGTCCAGACCTCCTTTATGCACTGCACAATGTTCCCCTACAGGTGAGAAAGCCATGCCATGGTCTACTAGGAAAATTTTTATTTGGTGTGCTATATTTAATGTTGAAAATCCTTGTGATTATATCAATCATAAAACCACACTCAAGAACTTTTCCCTCCATATAATTTCTCACAAGAAATGCAGTAAAAATGGAAATGAATAGTTGACAATCTTCAAACCAATAATCCCTAACTCTTTTCCTGCGATTAAACATAATAGGGAAGTGCATGAGGAATGATGGCACGAACAACCCATGATAACTATGAGACTTATTGCTATCGACTATCCTTTTGTGTTATGTTATTCATTTTCCTGTCTCCATGTTTATTTGCTTGATAATCTTGGTGTTCACATTTGATACTATTTCAGAAAATAAGAATGATATTTCATGCTTTAACTTCAATGAGAATGAGTGTTTCTTTAGCTATGACTTTTGAATATCTGTGCACACTATTTTTCATTGCTTTCTCTTCAATTCATCTCTATTTCTTTTATATTATGATAATTTTACTCAGAAAAAAACTTATTGAACATTCCTATTCACCCGGATTACTGATTTAGGATTGGCTGCTCATATATTTTTAATGCTTTATTGTCTATTTGAAGCTATTTTTTTTGAGGTTGAACAAATTGTTACTATAGGAACCATATCTGCTTGCAAGGTTGGATTCTGCTGAGAGAACATGGAAAGAATTATCGGTATGTTATGATCATCATATGTCTAGATAGTTGGCTAATTAATTCAAAATTTCTTTTTTCTAGAACTTCATTCTTCCTTTTTTCCCCAAGAAATGGAACATGGACCTGACCACACTCCTCCCCCTTGACATGCAAATTCAACATTCTGCAACACTTCTTATTGTAATGTTCTTGGTCAATAATGTCTGAAAAGACATTGTTGACATTTGGTTCCTTGCTAGAAAAATCGAGTCTCTTTGGACACTATATACTGTTTACTGCAGGTCAAGCTATGATTTTCATGAATTTTTTAGTATTTTTCATGAGTGATCAAGCAACACTATATACTGTTTACTGCAGGTCAAGCTGGCAGATCCTGATATTATCTCAAATCCTAACGAGTACCAAAAGCTTGCACAATCCATGGCAGGACTTGATGAGGTAATGGAGATGCTAAACAATACCCTTTTTGATTTATCTGCAAAGTATTTGTTGGCCTACTACAACATGGACAATTTATCATTGCCAATCTTTTGCCTCTGGTATATCATGCTCCTAAATCAGGTTGTAGCTAACTACAAGAAATTCAAGGAATGTGAGAGACAAATAGAAGAAACAAAAGGTTCATACTACTGCATTGTGTTTGTGATTGTATCATAAAATATGAAAGGGAATGAATTCATCGTGTTTCATGATTATCTCACAAAGAATGAGGTTGGATTATCACCTGCATTTTTTGTATGATAGCTTTAGCAAAAGAGGATGGAAGTGATCCGGACATGGCGGAGATGATATCTTATGAAATTGAGACTTTATCTAACCAGCTTAAAGAGCTCGAGGACAAGCTAAAGGTCTGGATTTAACCTTTATGTTTTAAAATAATCTGTTATGGCTCGAATATAACAGCTTACATTGTGTTGCCCTATTATATTAGCTTTTATAAAGCAACTATCTTGAGATAAAATAATCCTCTGCTCTCTATAAACTATATTTGGTTTTACATTATCTCATTTTGTGATCTAATAGAATGCAAGATAGTTCAATTAAATCAGTCGTCTACCTTTAATTATAATCCACATTAACCCTTTGACTAGAGCAATTTTTAATGGTCACAATTTTGATGAAAAGCTAAGTTATGATGAAGCACCGAGTTTGTCTTTCTTATTTTGTATCTTAGTAGATTGTGCATATTGGGCGTGTTGATGTGTTGGGTTTGAACAAGATTGTGATTGATCTAAACCTAATTTGAGAGTCTCTAAGTGTGACCTGATTCGATTTGATAACTTGATGGATCGGGAAAAATTCTATTTGAACCCAACTTTTGCACGTAGCTTGCACAAGGATCAAATATCTACCAAAAAATTAACTTTATCCGACTCTTTGCTAGGGCAAAAGTTGCCTTGGATTATGGATAAGGGAAAAGAGGTGGTGGCTTGCAGGGAAGGGGGGTAATGGTAGAGTTAGTGGGGTTGTGGGTATTGTTGTCAAACAAATAAGTTGTTCCTGAATAACTTGTATGTGGCTTGAAATCCAGCTCAAAATGAGCTAGCTCGATTAGTAAACAAGCCAGAGATGAACTAGGCCTGGCTTGCTCATGTTCAGCTTGATATAATTGAAGAATGTGTGTATTATCGATTATTGTTATGAGTATATGTTTTTCTTTAAGCCTATATAGAAGTTGTATTTCAATTTAATGTCTGAAGTAAATACTTAAACGAGATGTGAGGGAGAAAAACAAATTGCCACCTCGAGTTCCTGGAAACATCTTATCCAATCTCTACCTCTTGGAAGTCTTATATCTTTATCCTTTCCCTTCTCTTTTCTCTTCTATCCCTCCACTCAATCTCTCTAGTGTTGAGGCTAGCTGGCAGCTAGAGGTGACTTGTCCAAATTAGAGTGCCACAACTGCCCATAATATCTCTCAAATCTCTACTCCGCCATCTCAACTCTTCCTTTAGGAACCTACTTCTCTTTGTTCTTCCATTCTCTTTTGTGCCCCCACCCGGTGGGGTTGCAGCTCGACCACGAAAGAGGGTTGTCCATATTGGATAAATAATTGTTACATTGCGATCCTGTTTCACCTCCCCAACATGCTATTTGTTGTTGTCTATTCTTGAATCCGAGGAGCTAATTGAGTTGGTTTAGAGTTGGCTTGAGTCCTACCAAGTCGAGCTGGAGCTAGGTTAGATTAGTTCGGGTCGAGCTTGAGCCAGCCTAGTTAGGTATTGAGCTAAGCTTGAGCTAGGACTGGCTCAGTCAATTTTGGCTTGTTTACACCCTTTGTCATGGATAAGAGCAGTGAAAGGGTTTTTTTTCCTTTTTGGAGGGGAGGGGGTTGGTAGCAAGAGTGGGATGGAGGTAATGACAAAGGTTAAAGAGCAGTGAGTAAGGGCTGAGAGGAACTAGCAAGGGAGGAGGTAAGGGGGAAGGCAAGTAGAAAGAGAGGTGGGAGGGACCTATGTTATTTGACGTTTTCAACGGGATGGAGGTTGACAACGAGTAAGGGCAAAGAAGGTCCAGTAAGGGAGGAGGTAAGGGAGAAGGAAAGTAGAAAGAGAGAAGTAGGAGGAACCTATGCTATTTAAGGTTCTTAGCAGTGGCCTATGTTGGTTGGAAGCAGATAGGAATGACCAAATTGGAAGTGGAAGCAGAGGTGAGGGAGGATGAAGAAGATTATGGCATAGACAAGGACTTGGAGTCTTCTCTCTTCTCTTTTAAGTTTTAAACTTTATATGGTTCCATAGTTAAACCAACATTAATTTTTTAACCTAATGCAAAACTTTAAAATTTATATAATATATATTTTTATTTCAACACATAATATTTAGGGAAAATTCCATATAAATTCAATGAAGATGCTGTTTTTATGGGCATGGGCATCTTATGGTGTATTTTCACATGCATCCTTTGTACCATTGGGCAAACAATTTTACCCCTCCATGAGGCGGTGGAAATATTTATGCTTCGTGGGTGGACTCATGGCAAAGAAACAAGTATTGGCGTTGTTGATGATGAAAAAATGGGTATCGTAACTTTCTGGGATGTTGTTCTCGTGGATATTGCTGGCTTTTGTTACACGTGTTGAGAAAAATGAAAACTCCTTCGTACCCCTTCCTCTTCTTTTCACCATCCTTTTCCTCATTCCATAACTATTGACCATAGTTTCCTCTCTACGTCCTTATCCTCTCGGCTTCCTTGTTTGTGCTATTGCCCATGATGTCGTTCTCTGCCATCTTCACCCCACTTCCTCCCTTCCTTTCTCCCATTGCTCCTCCCTCCTCGACCTTTACGACCTCTTGGGCTTCCACCCTAGTCTCCTCTTTCGTCCTTCACACACCCATGTCGTCGCCCATTCTCCATCCCTCGCGTGCCACCATCATCCCTAATGATATGTGCTTAGAAGGACATGTGGGGGTCGAAGAAAAGGCGACGATAGGGGTATGTGGGGGATGAATCCAAGGTCTGGGCGGCCACAAGGTGGAGGGAGGAGCGGTAGGAGCGGGGAAGGGAGGAGTTGGCACATACATGGGGCGTTGTAGGCAGAGAATACCTTGAAGGTCTAGCTAACAAGAATGATGTGCAGAGAAGGGAGAGAAAGTGGATGGGGGATGGGATGCCCATAAACGTTGAGGAAGGAGGACTGGTGGGAGCGTAAAAAGGGAGTGGGGGTGATGGGGCGAGCAACAATGGTGGAGGTGGAGAATGCCATTATGAACGGTGGAGCTGGTGAGGAAGTCGAGATGATGAGGATGCTGAGAGGAAGTTAGTGTTTGGCGGTGTGGGGAGGACGGTGGAAGGAGGGAGGGGTTGCGAGTTTTTTTTAATTTTCTTGAGATGTGTCACAAGATTGATGTAGTGGGAAAGGGATTTGATCGTCAGGATTACACTTCGAAGATTAACACACAAATAGAAGCAAATTGAATTGAAGATTGGGTGAAGAAAATTCTCTCGAAGGGATTTTATTAATATATCAAAAAGCCCCCATACAATGTATTAGACATGTCTATATAGCACATGATCCCTAATCCTCATTCGGGCATTAAACCCAATATAGAAATATTGTCATGCCTCCGACCCGAGATCGCGAGCCAGGGATCGCAATAACTGCCGCATACTTATAGAAAAGTCTCCCCACAAGCATGCAAGGCATCTCACCACGATATCATAAAGCAATACTGGAATAAATTTAAAAAACCAATATTCAAATAACTAGAATCAAATTTTAAAGTCTCACACAACCAATCAATATTTAAAAGATCTTACATCGAACTCGAGTCAAATCCTGATCTAAATTAAAATGTCAAATTCATCCGCTAGTTACTCTTTTGATCATAACTCCGTGCCATCTTAGTTCTCAGAATATGTAAAAATAGTAAGATATGGAATAGTGAGCTAGATAGCCTAGTAAGCAATGAACACTTTAACTATATTAATTTGGCAATAATTTAAATACTTATTTATAGAAAATAAGTATTTGGTATCTATCAATTCAAAACCAAATCTCAATATGCAGCATTATCAAAATATTACGCATGCTAAATTCAATCTTTCTCAAAATCAAATTTTTGTTCATAAATCCAAATTCTTTCAAATCTTTCAGGATTGCGTATCTGCTTGTGATTTTTTGCAGCATAAATCTTTTAGGATAAATAAGTGCCAACGTATTAGCCCCCATTGGCGAGGTCCTTAACATAGTTAGGCTGAGAGTTCAAAACAATCATGCAATTCATATCTCAGTTCAACAAAAATACAAGAAATCATGCGATATCAAAATTAATCGAACGGGTTCAATATTTCTGATCATGCATCATCATCATATTCCGAAATAAAGTACATTCAATAATAAAATACCGTTCATTAAATTCATGCATCATGAATAGTATATTTCAAATTTCTTAATATAATAATCTTATAATTTGCCGATAAATCTAGATAAAAGGTCACATTACTTTGCGAGTGAAACCAAACTATAGGTCCAAATAATTTCAAAAATCTCTTTCAAAACCTAAGATTTTGACGAGTGTTCCACTCAAATCTCCGATCACTGTGAGCTAAGGCTGTTGGATGCCAAGAGGAGAAGGAGAAAGGAATCGACGGTGGTTTACCGGTGGCGATTGGCAAAACCTGTTGGTGGTGAGGCGAAAGAGGGTGTGAGAGTCTTTAAATAGCTGTTGGAGGCTAGGTTTCCTAGCTTTCGTAGAAAATCGAAATGGAGAAGTCTGTCTCCTACTCAAAGTCGAACAAGGCTTGATCCTTTTTTTATCTATCCCCTACTCAAAATCGAACAAGGCTTTATTCTTTTTTTTCATCTCCTATTCCAGCTCTTACATATTGACCGGTTGAGTGGAGTAGGTCCACAACCTTATTAGGTGGCTTGGGTGTTACATTCTCTCTCCCTTAAAAATTTCTTACCATAGTCTTCAAAGAGTTGATGGATGCTTTTTCTAAATCAAGTCATAATACTTCTCAAATCGAAGTTATCGTATATGACCAGTTTCAAAATAATTCAATTCACCACGCTTTCGTTGCATAACTCTAATTAAAACTACCAAAATCTTTTGGATTCATTTATAATTTTCGTTCAAAATACTACTTTGTATTATAAACTAAAAAGATCTAAAAATTAAATTCAAAGTCAAAGAGGAATTTTTAAATCTCGTCCCCAATACGGATCGAGCACATCCATCTAGATAACCCTTGGGTCAATTAGCACATTCAAAACCATCATATTGGCCAGTTACTACAATTCAAACATGAATTAAATCTTAAGTCTCTTGTCAATTTAACTAGACGATTCCAAGTTAAACTCTTACAAGTAAAAACAACTCGAAGAATTTTCTCAATGCTCTGCTAAATGAGAAGGCTTTAAATCAACAGACATGAGTAAAACTGACTCAACCATCTCTTCTAGAGTATTCTTCATCGAGATCTTTAGCATCTATCAAAAATCTTCCATAATAATCAATCAAACCTCTAAAATTCAAATTCTTCATGCAAAACTAGATTTCACCAACAACCTCAACAACAATAGCAAAAGATCCGTAGATTAACTTATAAACTCAAACTTTGAATTGAAGTTTTATACACACCACATAGTCTCCGATGGATATAAATAAGATCTATTTGCAACATCCCCAAGCATACTTTCCTTTGACAAGTTAGTTTCATACATGATCTACATACAAGTTCAAACATCAAAGATTATTCCAATTAGATATCATAAAAATTTTTTATAGTCCAAATTTAAATAACTTTTTATGATTGAATCATAACTTGCCATTACATAATAAATTTTAAAGCTAAGCAATATCATAGTATATCCTCATATCAAATTGAGGCTTTCAAGTCTATCTAAATCACATTGCACGATAGTGTTCTATGGCCAATCTTCTTGTACTTAATCTAGATCCAAATCCAACTAATCATAATAGGATCTACAGATTGCTATACCTTCCATTATGTATCAAACCTTATAGATAAATTTTTTATCATCATTCCCCGGGGACCTTTTCATACATAAATACAAAGGCTTAATAGAAAAATCTTTAAAGTAGCTTATAGAGAACTCTCTTCACAAGCATGCAAGGCATTTCATCACAATATCATAAAACAACAATAGAATAAATTTAAATAACTAATGCTCAAACTTTAATTTAAGTAACTAGAATCAAATTTTAAAGTCTCACACAACCGATCAATATTTAAAAGCTCTTACATCGAACTCTAGACAAATCCTGATCTAAATTAAATGTCAAATTCGTCCTCTAGTCACTCTTTCGATCATAACCTCATGCCATCTTATTTCTTAGAATCTATTAAAACAGTAAGATATAGAATAACAAGCTAAGCAGCCCAATAAACAATGAACACTCTAACTAGATTAATCAGACAATAATTTAAATAATTATTTAAGAAAAATAAGTATTTGGAATCCATCAATTCAAAACTAAATCCTAATATGCAGCATTATCAAAACATTACGCATGCTAAATTCAATCTTTCTCAAAATCAAATTTTCGTTCATAAATCTAAATTCTTTCAAATCATCAAGTTTATCTCATCAATCATGAGCTATGACCATATTGTTCTCGTGGTAGGGTCAAAGTATTGCGTATAATCTTGCGGTGTGCCGCGCATCATCTTGCAGCAAAATCTTTCAAGACTGTATATCTGCTTGCGGTATGTCGTGCATCTTCTTGCCACATAAACCTTTCAGGACAAATAAGTGCCAATGTATTAGCCCCCATTGGCGGGTTCTTAACATAGCTAGGCTGAGAATTCAAACATCATGTAGTTCATATCTCAGTTCAACAAAAATACAAGAAATCATGCAATATCGAAATCAATCAAACGAGTTCAATATTTTCGATCATGCATCATCATAATATTCTAAAATAAAGCATATTCAGTAATAAAATACCGTTCATTAAATTCATGCATCATGACTAGTATGATTCAAATTTATTAATATTATAATCTTATAATTTGTCAATAAATCTAAAAAAGGGTCATATTACTTATCTTGCGAGCAAAACCAAACTATAGGTTCAAGTAATTTCAAAAATCTCTTTCAGAACCTAAGACTTCGGCGAGTGCTCAATTGAAATCTCCGATCACTGTGAGCTAAGGCCGTTGGATGCCAAGAGAAGGAGAAAGGAATCAGCGGTGGTTTAGTGGTGGCGATCGGCAAAATCTGTCAGTGGTGAGGCGAAAGAGGGTGTGAGGGTCTTTAAATAACCGTTGGTTTCGTAGAAGATCGAGATGGAGGTCCGTCTCCTACTCCAAGTTGAATAGAGCTCTATCCTTTTTTTTTCATCTCCTATTCCAACTCGTTATATCTGGAACGGTTAAGTGGATTGGCCCAGATCTTTATTAGCTGGCCTAGGTGTTACAATTATACTCGAAATATGACTCGATAATAATGAAACATGCTAGAATCATTCTACCACAGGTAATAAATTTGGCTAAAATTCGATATTGTCCCTAATGAAAAATTTATAGGAAAATCAGGTGAAAACATTTGAATCCTATGAGCAAGTGTACGAGTGAATCCGCTGGCTTCTGCAAATCTTGGCATGGTCCTATTGGTCATAGCACATGCTGGTTGCACCCTGTGCTGCATGCGAGAGTGAGCAACATCTGTGAGAACGACATTCCAAAAAGTTATGATATTCACCTCTTTGCCATTGGGACCACTATTTGTTTCTTCACCATAAGCCCACCCCATAAAGCATAAATATTTACATTGCTCCATCGGATTGGGTGGAGGAATAAAACCGTCTGCCTGACGGTAAGGAGGATGTGAGTGAAAATGCACTGTGAAAGATGCCACTTCCCTAAAAGTGCACTTCAATGATTTTTTTTAATTATTTTCTGTAATATTTATTTATTGCTTAACAGCAATAAAAAATATTAGTTTGGGCCATTACTGGGTTTGACCGAAACCTGAGTCCAATCCAAACATTGAATTAGTTAAATCAAGTCGGGTCACAATCAAGTAATTAGGTTGAAACATCTTATCGAACCCAAACTGATTGGGTTGAGTTGGAGTAAGAACCTGAACCATCAGGCCTAATGCATACCATTGTCTTCATGACCATTTCTTTGCGTTGCCGGTTCTTTTATCAATAAAATTAGAGGTAATATGTGCCCATCTTTTCTTCATATCCATAGCCTAAAATCTTTGTGGAATTTATAATCTTATGACTTATGAATGACTATTATTTAGCTCAAAAAGTTTCCAAAAACTTATTTTTTCAATTATTATTTTATTCTAATGGTCATAGTAGCTTTTCTAATGGAATGCTTTGCTTATAACCATGAATTGACTGCAGCATATCTTTATTTAAATAACAATATTGCTTCTTTGTATAAATATTATTGTAGTTGCATTTTAATATTACGTATAAATTCTTGACGTAATGGTGTCAAATAATGATTGTTTTCACTGTCATATAATGCTGCTGTCGTGATCATAATGTATACACTCACTATATATGTTTATCACCCTATAGAGGTGTCCCAGGACTTTCATTAATGGCTATTATAATTTGTAGCCACTGTAATTTAGACCATTCTGTCGACCATGGTAAACCGAGAACCTGTTTACGCTGGTGTACGTCAAAACTGTGCTGGTTAGGGTTGGCATAGTTATGAAAAGTTGCACTCATTTGGTACAGGCTAGTTTTTGATGACATTTCCAAGATAAAATCTTAGTAAAGGCTTATTCCCTTTAAGATTTTGGTTCTGATGTCAACCATTTAGGGACATATGCCTGATTCATGTTTGCGGATTGATGTTCCTTTTCTTGATTGATATTTACTATTTATTTGCAATATTTGATTATGTTCTCAAGATAAAATCTTACCAAGTTTATACTTTGAAATTTTGGTTCCATTTTCAATCATATAAATTTTAACTGACTCGTGTATATGTGGAATGTTCCTTCTCGCTGTTGATATTTCCTATTTACTTGCAATCTTTACTGATTCATGTAAGCTTGCTAAAAATGAGGTCTTACATAGAATGCGTTCCCAGTTGTGGTTTTTTTACTGCATTCGAAATTAACCTGAAATAGAAAAACCATTAGTTTTACTGTTTTAGTTGGTCTACTTACAATCTTTTATGTTTTATTGATAGGTATTATTGCTTCCTACTGATCCACTGGATTCACGCAATATCTTACTTGAAGGTATCTTACATTTGCTATCACTCTGCTTCTAAATATCGACTTTTTAAGATATAGATCCTTGTCATCTACATGATACAAATGTACATTTTTTAAATTACATTATTAGAAGAAATATTGAACACGAACATGATGGAGAACCTATGAAAAACCAAATTGGTAATTTCTTTTAATGGTGATAGCAAATGAACTGACTAGCAATAAACATAATTTTCTTAATAGACGGGCATAGGTTCAAACTGGTGTTACCTAGACTCTCGGTATTGGTGCAGGGTGCCAAGTGACTAGGTGTCCCAAATGCTCGACACTTTGACCTCCAAAAATTCTGAGTTCAACACTGGGACACTTCCACACAGTACAACTTATAAAAATAAAAAACATGTATTTTTAAACATCAACTAGACAGAGCTTTTAATTAAAAAAAAACTTACATTTATCCAAGATAACGTTAGAATAAGAGAAAAAAAGGTGCGACAATGACTAGGAGAGTATAGACATTTTAAATTCATAATTGTTTAGTGATAATGTAGTTGAAAATCCAAGTGGCATTGATGTTTTTTTTTGACAACTCTCCACAAAAAGTGCCTAATGCCAATGTTGATGACACCCATTGAGGAAACCTGTTTGGGGACATGCATGGTTGGAAAAGCGCAAAACAACACCTGAGAACATTGTTGTTTTATTTCTACTTTGGACATTGGACCCGTTAAAAGGGGAAATTACGAGTGAAAATTTCTTCAAATTTTTTATTGTAAAAGTCAGGATTTTTTCTGTAATGATGGGGTGATGCAACCAAATTTCTAAAGTTTCTAGTTGCTGGAATTTTATTTTTAGTCGCCACTTTCTGTTCATGTGGGTCGATGAATCATAAGGTACTGTTCTTGATTACTATTCATGGTACAGTACTCTGAACAGTTACCAGGGGCTGCTTTGAGGTATTTTAGTTATAGTTTCAATTCTTTTTACTTGGTTAGGATTCCTAACGGGAGTCAAGTTTGTCCTTATTTAAAAGGTTGTTTAGGATTAGTTATTTCCTTTTAAAAGAGTTCTAGCAGGGTCAGGAAAGGGGCCGACTGAGGTTGAAGGGCTTTCCATGCTTCTGGGAAAAACAGAGACTGAGGTTGAGTTTGTGATTAAAAGTGGCTGCAGGCCTTCTTCCTTCCATCCTATCTTCTTCTTCTAATCTTCTAATCTCTCCTATAATATATTCCTTTTTCTACACCCTTTGTTTATTAAAACCAGCAGGTCTCTTCTTCTTTTTCAGATCTTAACTGAGATCTGAAATTATTTAGTTTGTTAGTTTTGTTATCCCTAATTCCAATTTGGGGTTACATCATGAGGACTGGAAGAACAAACTTCCGAAGCTGGTAATCTGCTGGTGTTGGATGTAATCTGTGGAGAATCATGTCTGTGCCAGTTTACCTGACCCCATCTAGCTGTTAATGGTAGTACCCGTTGGCAGAAATTGCAACTGTAAATATGCTTGCAATAAAAGATAAAGGATATGTATAAATACCTTATTTATGATTTCAATTTTCTTTCTTTAAGCAAGTTAAGGATGGTTATATAAGTTTGTATCTTCTATTAAAATTTTTTACATTATCAACATACTGGTTTGGTTAAACTCACAACACTAATGCTATGTGATGAATTTGGAAAAGTTTAGTGCAGTTGAGATAATGCAGATGAAAATTATATCTTTATGTTAAACTGCAACACTGTCTGTTTCAGTTGAATTGATGATAATTCTTGTCTTCTTTGCTTCATGTTGGGTTGCTGAAATTTCATACTACCACCGAGCACATTTAAAACTTGTTATGCTTCAATTTAATGAATGGATATTTAAGCTTATATACATTAATATCAGTGGAAAGCTCCTTTGATAGCAACACAATTAGTAGGTTTATAGCTAGACTCACCTTTTTATTAGATATGCATCCTTTTATGACTCTCGGAACAGTTTAAAAGAGACAAAAACAAAGGGAGAGCATCTTTTGGAGTGGGAGTGCATTTATCAATTATTGCTACGATTTTCTAGCACGATTGAATTAGAAAAGTCCCTTAAATGATGATATAGACTGTGGCAGCTTCATGGTTGCTATGATACCTCACTTCATAATCTTGTTTATGCATACCTCGTGTTCTTGTCTCTGTCCTGCAATATTCCTCATGTTACAAAGAGATTTTATATGAAAGGCTGTGCCTGTAGAAGAAACATGCTATTAAATTTTCTTCACTGTTTTTCTGCAGTAAGGGCTGGTACCGGCGGTGATGAAGCTGGAATATGGGCAGGTGACCTTGTAGGTAGATGATAACTTCTGCTTTTTAAACATGATCTCAAGATAGTTTTTTGGTATAACTTTCTTTAAAAAGTTTATCTGGGCCACTATTTACATGGCCGAACTACTTTCCATGTGCAAAATATGTATAATAATAGTGCTCCCAACTGTACCCTTGCATGGCAATGCTACACTTCTTAAGCCTTTTTTTTATTGAATTTTGATTTTCATGCTTTCATATCCTACCAAAACCATCAGCTAGTTAACAAATGCGAGTTTGATTACTTTCTGATTATGTTAGTTTAAACTGTGAATCAGTGAGGTAGATTTCTCTACCCAAACTTGTATACTGGACTTTTAAAGGATCTATGGCAAGCCTCTCTTTTGCACAGAGTTAAAGTTTACTAAGAATTCAGAGTTCCGGACCCAATTATACCATACAGGGTTGATGTCATGTGAACAAGTAGTTATAGAAAACTGCTCATCCCTTCTTTGGAGCATTTTGATTTTGAGTAGCAACCATGTCCATCCTATCTTGATGCAAAATGTCTTGACTAGTTAATATATTGCTGTTCTTCGTTCATCAGAATTTGCAGGAGTAGAAAATTGTGATTCCCTTTGGTCAAATAGGGCCAGATATTCATATGAAAAAATGTCTATAACAAGATTTTCATTGTTGGTAAACCTACTGTTTAATGTTTGCATGGGAAGAATCTGGCAGTTAGGAGCATCCTCGAGATAACTAATAACCAGATAGATGGTTAGAACTTCTTCTGCTGTTTAGTTAAACTTCTTACTCTATTTTTCTTCCAGTACACTATTATAATCTGACTTCCAATATATGTTTGATTGTTCCTCAGGTGCGTATGTATCAGAAATATAGTGAGGGCAATTCCTGGAAGTACTCGGCAATTTCTAGTTCAGAGGTATGATATTGACTTACTATCATCCCACGATGTTGAGACAGATTTAAGACTTGTAGAAGGTAAATTTCAGGCTGAGAAAGGTGGATACAAAACATATGTGATGGAAGTCAAGGGAATTCGAGTCTATAGCAAACTAAAGTATGAATCTGGTGTTCACCGTGTTCAACGTGTGCCCCAGACAGAAGCTCAGGGCCGTGTGCATACATCAACTGCTACTGTAGCAATTATGCCAGAGGTAAAATCTGATCACGAAACAAATGTAACCTCTTTTTAGATGGTATCTAGATATTGTACAAAATGTTATCGCATTGCAATATTTTTCCTGGGCACTACTTAGCTCCAAAAACAAGTCCCCAACTAGCAAATACCAGTATAGACATATGCAACCTAGCTAAAAGGGATGACTCTAAATATAAGCAAGATGTACATTAGTGAATTCTATTTGATTCTAGTTTGGACTTTTATTGGCATTATAATAGAGATTAGAGAGTGGGCATCTTTTCCACAATTAAATCACACCTTAAGTTCTTATAAACACAATTATATTTTCCCTAGCAATTATGCACTATTTTTTTTCCTCCAATAAGCCTCAGTAGGAAGACACTATGTCAGAAATTAAGTTAAGGTCGACCTAATTGCGTAAAGCAAATTGCTTCTCAAAAAAGATTTGGTCTAACTGATATGGTCTACATCATGCCAGAAAAAGTTAGCAGCAGGAACCATATATGGCACTACAATTTAACTATTTAAGCTGTGACTATCAAGATTTATTTTGTGCTTTTTCTGCAAAAACATAGAATCTCAATTATCCTTTTGTTAATGAAACTTGAGCATGAGATTTGCAGATGTCATTTACAACAGTCTAGGTCAGGCCACATCCAATATATATTGCCAAGCCATCTTACAGATATTCTTTTAATAGCAAGTAGCTCTTAAGATGTAAAATTCTATTGTATCACAATAGTGGTACACTAACCTGAGAATTTCAATCTTATATTTGGAGCAAGGAATCCTGAATCGGCCTGTACCAAACCGGTCAGGTCTTTGACTGGTCCGGTTTGGTGTTAAAAAATGGTACCGGCCCATACCGGCCCGTACTGGCTAGGCCAAATTTTTTTGGGCTTTTAGAGGTTGAACCAGTGGTACCGGTTCGAACCAGTACCGAACCAGTCCGGTGGCTGATTGGTATGCCTACCGGTACCGGTTCAGCGATCCTTGATTTGGAGTAAGTGTTGTTGGGTGTATTTAATCTGTCTAGAATTAACATCGGGAACACTGACATAAAAACACCAAAATAGTTGCTAGATCTGATTTGATCTGATTATTTACTCTCCGGAACAGCAAGATGATCCCATTTTTTACTCTTCATAACAGCAGTATCAGCAAATGAGAGCAATTGGAGGGTGAAAAGGAGAGAAAAGAGAAGGGAGAGAAAAAATGGTTACAAATGTAGAGAAGATAAAAGAGCTACAATGCTTAATAGGGAAAAAGAATTTTAATCTATTTAATACCCATCTCACTAGAACTTATTTTTCTACACCATCTCATTAGGACATTTATAGTGCCTGTCCCAAGGATTGAGGTACTTGTCCAGACTTCTATCTTGATCGTTCCCTTTGCCCCTCATTTTTTGAGAATCAGAAAGATCGCTTTCAAGTTTGATTTTGTTCATTTGAAATCTGGGTACTTCTATCTTCTACTTATTTTTTTTTCTATTTACTCATTTCTTCTTTATTATTTATTTCATTTCGATTATCTTCTTTTTATTCCTTTCCATTTTCCTTAAGTCCCATACATTTGTTGATCCTTTAGAATTTGACCCATTTTCTCATCAAGCGAAGATGGAATAAATCATATCGATTTTTTTGTTCAAGAAAAGTACAATATGAGGTCTTTTTGTCCCCCCCCTTTTCTATCCCCATCCCATAGGTACAACGTCTGAATCAATAGAGAACCTTTTCTGTATGAATCGATATTATTACATTCCCATTTCTTCCTGTATAAAAGTAACTTAGTCTCGAGCACCTACCATTATAGCCATAATGATTGGCTATACAATCGCTATTCATAATGGAATGAACATTTACCTATTTATATAAGAGATTTTATGGTAGGTTTAAATTTGGACCCTAGAAAGAAAATCCTAACCTTATGTCAAATGGCTTAAGTGTTAGTTCGTAAGACTCAATAAAACAGAAAATTAACTGAAAATAAAATCCAAAAAATATAAGATAGCTAAATCTAAACTTGACTTAAACCTATATGCATCAGTTTACTTGAGCACTTAGGTGACCGCTAGGGGTGCAAATGGGTATGGTCGGGTCGGGTCCTGAGTGATCCCGACCCGATCTGGTTTCTTGTTCGGGTCCTAATTTTGGACCCAGACCCGACCCAGTTGAAAATCGGGTCGGATCAGGTTGGGTCCATGTATAACCCAGACCTGACCCAAAAAATTTGGATCTGGTCGGGTCTAGTCCGAGTCGGGTCTGGGTTCGGTCCCTAAATACCCTGACAAGAAGCTAAATCAACATGTAAAGATCACATTTTTCACAACCTTTCTTGAATTTAAGAAATTAATCTGGTGAAAGTTCATTTCACAGAAGAGGCAAAAAGGAACAATGACTTCTGTTTAACTAGCAAATTCCAGTTGCAAGGATTAATTCCAAAAGAAATATGCAGTAACCAGAGAGCTTGGGATAAATTTTGAAAGGCATAAAAAAAACTTCTAAATCAGAGACCTAGAACAAAAGAAAAGAGACTTATAGTCATAAGAAAATAAATAGATGGCTGCAATTCAAGTATGAAAACAAGATTAATAATGTAAACTACCAGCCAGAAATTATACAAATAAAACAAAAGCATTGTCCTTGCTATTCATAAAGAATCAAACCTGAGATTCATCACCTTTGCTAACACTCTCTAACTTTCGAGGCCAACCAAGGTTCCCCTCCATTCCACCCTCTCTATTTCTTGTATCCACCCTCCGGCTCAAACCTCACCTCCTCGTCCTCTCCTCCGCCACAACCGCCTCTTAATCCCACCAAAACCCTCCCCTCCTCTCCTCTCTCTTGCTCGCCTCTTCTCCTCCTCCTACAGCCTCCAACCCCATCGTCGTCGTCTTCCTCCCGTCCCTTCCCCCCCCTCTCTGCCCTCCGCAGTGGCTGCGGCATCTACATGCAAGACTCCAACAATCGCTCTTGGGTTTCTTCTTTTCCGCCCCTCCTCCAAATCTTCCGACTACCCCCGACTACCCCCGACGACCCCTACCTCTCCCTCTCCCTCAAGTCCGGCCTCGTTGCCCTCTTACAAGACAAGCCCCCCTCGCTGGAACCTCCTCCCGGCCTATGCTAAAAATATTTCTGGAGGAGGGACATACCTTAGGAGAAGGGACAAACCATGTCGAAGTCGTGGTTTAAATTTGGAACCCTAGAAAGAAAATCCTAACCTTATGTCAAACGGCTTAAGTGTCAGTTTGTAAGACTCAATAAAATAGAAAATTAACTGAAAATAAAATCCAAAAAATATAAGATAGCTAAATCTAAACTTGACTTAAACCTATATGAATCAGGTTACTTGAGAACTTAGGTGACCGCTAGGGGTGCAAATGGGTAGGATCGGGTCGGGTCTCCAGACCCGACCCAGTTGAAAATCGGGTCAGGTCGGGTTGGGTCGATGTATAACCCAGACCTGACCCAAAAAATTTGGATCTGGTCGGGTCTAGTCCGGGTCGGGTCCAGGTTCGGTCCCTAAATACCCTGACAAGAAACTAAATTAACCTGTAAAGTTCACATTTTTCACAACCTTTCTTGAATTTAAGAAATTAATCTGGTGAAAGTTCATCTCACAGAAGAGGCAAAACGGAACAGTTTCTTCTATTTAACTAGCAAATTCCAGTTGCAAGGATTAATTCCAAAAGAAATATGCAGTAACCAGAAAGCTTGGGATAAATTTTGAAAGGCATAAAAAAAAACTTCTAAATCAAAGACCTAGAACATAAAAAAAGACTTATAGTCATAAGAAAATAAATAGATGGCTGCAATCCAAGTATGAAAACAAGATCAATAATGTAAACTACCAACCAGAAATTATACAAATAAAACAAAAGCATTGTCCTTGCTATTCATAAAGAATCAAACCTAAGATTCATCACCTTTGCTGTCACTCTCTAACTTCCGAGGCCAACCAAGGTTCCCCTCCATTCCACCCTCTCTATTTCTTGTATCCACCTTCCGGCTCAAACCTCACCTCCTCGTCCTCTCCTCCGCCACAACCGCCTCTTAATCCCCACCAAAACCCTCCCCTCCTCTCCTCTCTCTCGCTCGCCCCTTTTCCTCCTCCTACAGCCTCCAACCCCATCGCCGTCGTCTTCCTCCCGTCCCTTCCCCCCCTCTTTGCCCTCCGCGGTGGCTGCGGCATCTACATGCAGGACTCCGATCGCTCTTGGGTTTCTTCTTTCCCGCCCCTCCTCCAAATCTTTCGACTACCCCCGACGACCCCTACCTCTCCCTCTCCCTCAAGTCTGGCCTCGTTGCCCTCTTACAAGACAAGCCCCCCTCGCTGGAACCTCCTCCCGGCCTATGCTAAAAATATTTCTGGAGGAGGGACGTACCTTAGGAGAAGGGACAAACCACGCCGAAGTTGCCGGACCCCGAAGAGACTCGCAGGCGCACAGAAAGGGGAGATCGATTCGGGAAGAAGGGAAAGCCAGATAGGGTCTTCTCCAGATCTAGGGTTCCTCCGCCGCAGCCAGATAGGGTCTTCCTCTTTTCTAGATCTAGGGGACTCGGAAGCGAAGAAGGGACTTATATCTTATGGGCTATGACTAGCGGGCTGCGAGCCTGTGGGCTTGAGGAGTCACAGACTTACGGGACTTGGAGCGCTTTTCCCTTGCGGGCTGCGGGCCTGCGGCTGCGGCTTGTAGGCCTGCAGGTCTAAAGGGGTAATCCGGCTTCGGGTCGAGTCGGATAAGGTCTTTTGGTAAACGATCCAAAATTGACCCAAAAAAAAAGGGTTGGGTCGGGTCGGGTTGGGTTTACGCGGGTTGGGCCGGGTCACGGGTCAACCTGACCCATTTGCAGCCTTAGTGACCGCCTAAGGCAATAAGAAGGTTCTAACACTCAGACGACCTTGACTTGGACCATCATAAATAATGTCGATGCATTCTATACTACCTATATACTTTTGTAAGTATGCACATATAGCATATATATACATATAAATATATGTTTTTTTGCATGTATATGTATGTATGTATACATGCATACATACGTACATGCATACACATATACACACAAACAAATTCATAACGATATATACATGCATATGAGATATATCGTATGTATATATACACACATATAATTACACACATATATCATATGTATATCATATGCATATGACATATAATTACGCATGTGTTTATATATATGTATATACAACTACATAAACATATAGGTATGTCCATCCATGCATCCATGCATGCATGTGTGCATACATATATATAAACACATATATATATATATCCATGTATATATATTATATAT
Organism: Phoenix dactylifera; assembly: GCF_051530095.1. NCBI lineage: Eukaryota > Viridiplantae > Streptophyta > Magnoliopsida > Arecales > Arecaceae > Phoenix > Phoenix dactylifera. Next base: position 19,197,722 of record NC_143203.1, read on the forward strand.
TATATATATGTATATACATATATAAATATTATATATTATATATATGTATATACATATATAAATATTTATGCATATACATCTATACATATATAGTTATACATATATATGTATATATATAATATACACATATAGGTATATGTATATATCTATACACTTATATGTGTGTGTGTGTATGTATATATGTGTGTGGGTGTGTGTATATATGTATAGATATGTATGTATGTATGTATGCACACCATTTATAATAATATATACATTCATGTAACTTTGTGTTCACATATATCATATGTATATATGTATATGTGTGTTTTTGTATACAATTGTCTATGAAAAAATATTTATACATACGATTGTGTACATATACAGGAATCTAAGTACACATGCACACATATATTTTCACATACAATACATACATACATACATTGTAATTCTCCTTTTATAAATGGCATATTAATGCTTTTAAGGGAGTAAGGTAAATCAGATTGGTTGTATTAGAAAAGTAAAAAATAATTTGAATGTAATTATTAAAAAGTGTTGCTAAAAGGCGTGCTCAAGTTTGCACTTTGGCTTTCTCTTCCTAACCCTATTCTGTTGGAGCTGTTTGCACCACGTTAGAACAGCCCCCTTAAGCTTCATGTGACAAAATCTACTTATCATCTGGTTGGCACACTCATGAGTTTTACATTAGGGTTTGACTAAGGCAGAGATCTGAGACTTGGGAAAAAAACACAACAAATTCACCAAAAGTTTGGGAAGAGGTCTAATAACTAATAACTACGAAACAACTAAAAATAAAAAGCAACGACTCGATCTAGGCATAATGACAAAGATGAGAATACAGAAAGTATGGTGATGCAAGTTGCAGCTGTTCGGTCATGGTTTTTTCATTATGTCAATCACCATCAGGTTTTACAATGATGCTGCCAAGCAAATTTGTTGTAGGTGATGAAGCAGCAGAAAAGTAAATGATGCCAGCTGATTACACAAGATGGACTAAAATTCTAAATAAAGATTAAATTAAGAAAAATTTCAATCAAAACAACGTGAAAACAAGCATGCAAAGGGAAATGAATGAAGAAGGGAAACATAATGTTCCAGTGTGGAATGTAGAGGGATCACAAGAGAAAACAAAAGGGAGCTTGGGGGAGGGGGCGGTGGATGTGTATGGTAGGAAGAAACTAGTGGATGTGTATGGTAGGAAGAAACTATGTGAAGGTTAGAGGGATAAGAAACCTACCAATCTGATGTGGAGTTGGTTTGATCACAGCCAAACCCCATTTAGGTTGGTTAGCGTGCACTAACCATAGTCTCACATTAACAAATGATTGGATGGTGGATGACAAACTGTATGGGGTAAAAAGTTTGAGAAATGTAGGAGAAACCATGTACTTTTAATATATGTACTTTTGTTCCTGAATTACTGTCCAGTTCCTCTAGACATTTTTTTATTGATATTGTTTACCAAATAAACTGATAATATCAATGAACACGTTCTGTTTGATTCTGGAGGTTTATGTCTTCAATGATTTTAATATATGCTAATCATATTTGGAGATTACTATCTTGAATAATTTTACATGGTAGTCTCATTCAATTTTTAAGCTTTATGCTAAAAATAATAGCCAGTCAGAGAAAATGTAATTAATGATGATATGCACTGATAAAACCCTTCTCAGGATGTCTTCTATTTTAAATGGATTGCGTGTCAATTTTTATATTTTATATATGTCTGACGAAAAGTAATACCTCTTATTAGGCTGATGAAGTTGAAGTGGTAATTGATCCAAAAGACATCGAACTTACAACGGCAAGATCTGGGGGAGCTGGAGGTATAAATCATTATATTATATTGTTTAGCATTTTCATCAAAAAAATGATATTGTTTAGCACTCTCTTATACAAGGAAGGGACTTGTCTTAGTGTTTTTTCCCCCAAGCAAAAAACACTTCCCCACTGTTATACTCTGCCACTGCAGCAGGCTATATTAATATCATCTTCATGATTCTTTGTTTTTTCAAGTTCTTCTAGTCATGTACTAAATGGATGCAGGGCAGAATGTCAATAAGGTGGAAACAGCTATCGATCTTTTCCATAAGCCAACAGGAATACGGATCTTCTGTACTGAAGAAAGAACTCAACTTCAAAACAAAAATCGTGCACTTCAGTTACTGAGAGCAAAGCTGTGAGTATGCTAGGAAGCTAATTAGGATTTAAACTAAATTAGTATTTCATGCATGATTTCATTATTCCATCCCTATTTCTTCCTTATAGCACCAGCTCTATCTGATGAAATTTTCATATCCTTATGCACTTTTTGTTTTTACTTATACTTTTCCCTCATGTTGTCCATAGTAATACCATACTTTGATGAAATCATCGCCTCATCATACCTAGTTATCTGCAGAATTGAAACAAGAATTCTAGAGCACATGGTTGCTGCTGCCTCTTGTACTAAAGTTGCAGTGCGCTGATTTTATTGTGCACATCTAATAGATTTGCATAGGCTGCAAACAGTGGCCCTGGCTTCAAACTTTGCCAACATTATTTGGAAATTTAATATTATCTAGCACATTTCATTTGCTCTCTTGTATAGCATTTGAAGTTGTTTTTTTGCTTGTTTTGCTTGTTCATTGTGGCCAAGAATCGTGAACAAAACTGACAAGCCTCATACCTTTTATGCATGCTTTACATTAGAATCATGTTAATGATATATCCTTCACAATGAATAATGCAGCTATGGGATTAAAGTACGGGAACAGCAAGAAGCAATAAGAAACCAGAGAAAATTGCAGGTTTGCAATCTGAATATCAAAGAGATGTAATTGTCATTTTGAATGTTGTGTGCTTTCTCATTGAATGGACAGTTCTTTTGAATTGTCTATGCTTGTAAATCCATATACGGGTTCAATTTCTTCGGCTTTTCAAATAATGAAATCATATCATGGTTTCTCAGTGCCTTAAATGCTGCAACAAGATATGCTCTTACCTGAAAAAGTAACCTGATAAGACTAGCATTAATGCTTGAAAATTGAAATACAATAGTAACTAGTGTTGAGATTAGCATTCACAACTACAATGTGTATCCATTTGCTAAAACTACTTATACAAATCATTCTAGAGGATGCTGATCAATGTTTTAAGTCTTGGTATGAGCCCTATACATATAAGTTCTTGTTTTGACACATGGTTTATTATTTTAGCCAGCACAGCAATTAGTACCATGTTTCAGTATGTTGGTGTGCAAGGCCCATAACAGTACCAATATCCTGGTTGGTACAATATGCCCCATAGCACCTGGAACGGTATGGAAAATTTTCAACCTCAAATATATCTGTAATAAAAGGAGATGGTGCAGATGAGGATTCTAAAGCATAACTTCACAGTACTTTGATTCAGTAGGTGAAAGGCAGCAATAAGCTCTCCAGTATATGGTGGCTAGTTTTTGGATGAACACAAGCATTGGTCCTCTCAGATTTAATTGAACGATGAAAGTTACATTTTTACTTTTTAATCCAAAATGTATTGGAAGCATGAGGAAAAGCTAATAGACATCGAGCAATGAGAACCAAAGTTCAAGATCTGCTTTTTGCACTCTGTAGTATGTCATGAATGTTTATACCATAAAGTAGGAATGAAATTGCATCCTTGGAAGTAGAAGCAGGTATTCAGTGATTGCTTGGCTTAATAGGTGCATTTGAGATATAATAGAACACTTATTCAGGAGCAAACAAACATGTCTTATGTGATATAATGGATGTCTGAAAAGGCAACAGCTGATGCAAGGTATGCTAAACAAATGAGTTACAGGGAAACAGACAAATCTGACCTGAAAATATATGATTACCCTAGAAAAAATTAGATAAAATGATTGGTTAATACTGACCCTGAGCGAATACTAGCTGTGAAATTACTTGCAAGGGTTGGAGTTGTTGATAAACAATGAACCCAAATTTCCGAAGCATAATAAATGACCGGAGAGGCAACTGCTGATGCAGAAGTATGTCAGGTAAATGAGTTACAAGAATCAGCAATATATGAAATAAGTATGTATGATTTGCTAGAAAGAAAAGATCAAATAATGAGCAAATACTGCCTCGAAACAATCTGAAAGGATTGGGAGTGTTGACAGAGCAATGAACCAAAATTTCTGAAGCGCAATAGAATTTATCATCCTTTCTGTGAACCTGCTTTATGCTAGTTCTAGAAGCCATGGACACAACCTAGATCATCTACACAAACTCAGACGTTCTTTATTGCCACTTCCAGTTATTGAATACTTTGATTGGTTATAAGAACTTGATGAGAATCATGGTTAGGGGAGAGTAAATGAGTTCAAGGAACCAGCAAATAGGGGCATGATTTTCTTGGGAAAGAAGAAAAGAAATGATCTGATAATGAACAAAATACTAGTTCTGAATCTACTTGAAAGGATGAGATTGTTATCGACAATGTTTTAAATCCTGGTATCAAGGCTTATCTTAGTCTGGGCTAGATTGGTACAGTATGGGGATGAAACATGTTACACCTAAGCAACCATTATTCAAAAACTGAAGAGAAAAAAAATGAAAAAATAAAAGTTCTCCTAGGATGTTACGCCATCTCAAGTATCAGGATGCACCAGTCCCAGTTTGGAAAGACCTAGGGTCTTGGATGTGTCCCAGGACCCAGTCTTTTTACAGGTTGATCTGGAATGGCTAGGACAAACTGGGTCAGAGCGGGTCTAGAATCCTTGGTTATAGAACAATGAACCAAATTTCTGACATGAACCCTCTATTTTATAGTTTTATAACCCATGATTTAGGGGTTTTGACCTATTTGCCCCTTCAGCATAAAATTTCAAGATAGTCCCTTTTCTTTCTAAAAAGACATTTAGCACCTATTTTTTGATGAATGGGAGAAACAGTCTCTGTTTCTTAATTAATGAGTAATGATTAACTCCAATCTTTTTCTAGTTAACAGTGACTATGATATCAATTTTTCTTTATTCTCTTTACTCTCCTTTCCTTTAAGGTGTTTTTCCTATCATTCTAAAAGAATTCAGGTTATAGTTGGCATTTAAGCAGGAACAGATTAAAGAAATTAGTCATTAGTTGTATTGCAGGGACTGTTTTGTCCCATTTACCAAAAATTAGGAGCTAGATGCCTCTTCAGAAGAAAGGGGATATTTTGAGGATTGGGTTGGAAAATGGGGACTGATACGTCAAAATCTCAGGTTTTTTCTGCAAAGTCCAATATTGAAGACATTTTCTGGTTGTATGAACCCAATGAGAATCATGGCTGAGGGTGAGAATAGCCTGCTGTTTCCTTTCCTTTTTTTTTAGTATTTATTGTCTTCTCTGTCTCTCTTTTTCTATGATGATGAGAACTCAAAACATTCATGTTTAAAAAGGTCATCTCTCTCTCTCCCCTCTCGCCCCTCTCTCAATACAAGTTGTTTGTCGCCACCATTAAGGCCCTGTTTGGGGGAGCTGTTGGCAGTAGAGCTGTTGGAAGTAGAGCTGTTGGAAGTAGAGCTGCCTGAAGTAGAGCTGTTATAAAAAGTTGTTTGCTGTTTGGTAATTACATTCGTAAAGTGCTGTGGTACTTTGTTTTGTGTTTGGTAAACAAACCGAGAAAGTACTTTTGTGTGACAAAATTACCATAAAGGACACTGCATAGTATTATACAACAGAACATAATAAAACATAACATAAATTAATACATAAATATACGATATAGTATAATATTATTGTAATATAAAATAATATTATGTTAATATAGCATTAATATTAAATTATTAGAGTAAATTAATATTTAGTAATATAACATAATATTAAATTATTTAACATAACATATTAATGTATTATGATATAATGTAATATATATTATATTTCTAGTATAATACAATAATAAAAGTATAAAATATTATAATTATTAGTATAAATTAATTTCTCATAATATAACATAATATTAAATTATTTAAAATAACATATTAATTCATATAATGTAATGTAATATAATACCATATTTATAGTATAATACAATAATAAAGGTATAAAATATTATAATTATTATTATAAATTAATTTTCCATAATATAACATAATATTAAATTATTTAAAATAACATATTAATGTATTATAATGTAATGTAATATAATATAATATTTATAGTATAATACAATAATAAATGTATAAAATATTATAATTATTAGTATAAATTAATTTTTCATAATATAACATAATATTAAATTATTTAACATAACATATTAATGTATTATGATATAATATAATATGATATTATATTTATAGTATAATACAAAAATAAAGGTATAAAATATTATAATTATTAGTATAAATTAATTTTCCATAATATAACATAATATTAAATTATTTAACATAACATATTAATGTATTATGATATAATATAATATGATATTATATTTATAGTATAATACAAAAATAAAGGTATAAAATATTATAATTATTAGTATAAAATAATTTTTCATAATAATTTTTCATAATTTTTCATGAAATAATTTTTCGCGGTCCAGGGGCTCTTCTTCGTGGTCCACGCTCGAGGAGGACCTCAGCGTGGGCCGCGAGGTAGATAATAATAAAAAAATAATAGATTGATTTTGGAAGGTATGGAAAAGGATTAAAAATTTTTTTCTTCTAAAATGTGGTTCAAGAGATGCATACAAAAATTGAAAAGAAAAATACCTTTTCTTACGGAAGGGAGTATGACGATTAGGGTTCTTGGCTCCAACAGATTTTTAGGTTTATAAAAGGGACAAACTGTGTAATTATGTTATTTTAATATGGGCATTTTTGTCAAAAATACAGCTTTCCGAAAAAGCTGAAACAGCTTCCTCCCAAAAGCTCCAAATTGGAGCTTCCTCCCAAAAGCTGTTTTCAGCTTCCCGCAAAAGCTGAAACAGCTTTTTGAAAAATTTACCAAACACAGTTTTTCATCTAAAAGTACTTTTGGAGGACCAGAAAGTGCTTTCTGGCCCTCCAAAAGCTCCCCCAAACAGGGCCTAAGTAGTAAAGATGGTCAATGTTGTCATCGTATACATGATGCCAATTTTTTCTCACCTACAGAATGTTGGTTGAAAGAAGATTGATGGGAAACATTTTTTAAGTGTGTTTTGACATTTTACCAAACTGAGCTGGTCTTGTTGCAATTTTCAAATTGTATAAATTGTCAATGGAGGATTCAAAAATAAAAAAAAAATCTTGGCAAAGTATCCTGAAAGAAATTTTGCAGCCATGGTAACTATTGCGTGGACCGATTGATCTTCTACCTATTCATCATGTTAAAAATTAGTCATCATCTTCTTGATGTAATTTCTTTTAACGATTTTTCAATGGTAGATGATCCCTACAAATGTGACTTGAATGATTGTTGGATCGATCACATTCTAGCCATCAATAAAAAGGAGAAAAATCCTTCCCTGTGAGATGAAATTGTGATAGATTAGCTTGATAAAAATGAGTTGGTGAAGAATAATTGGTAAGAGAGTAGCCAATGGACTGGCAATGGAGAATGTATATTTGTATCATATATGATAAAATTGGTGGTATAAAGTGAAGGGAATTAAATGAAGGGAAAGAGTGAACTTATTTAACATCTTCTAATGTTCCCAAAAATAGATAGTAATATTTTGTTGAAAGAAGTAATCCTCAGGAAGAAGGTCATTACGGTAATATAGATATTCATATGAAAAGGGCTTCCATACATACTGGCAACTAGGCATGTGAAATACACATTAGCAGAAAGAGCAAATGAATATTAGTTTTTAAATCCTTACATACAAATTATTAAAATGAATATGAAATGTTACTTATATAAAATATATTGTTACGAGAAACTTAAGAGGAAAACACTACAATATTAGATGGAAGATTTTAAATTAAGCAACTCTAACAATAAAAAAATAAAATTTGAATGTTAATTGATCTTTAATGGTTTAGTTGGTCAATGATTGGAGAGAGATGAATGAATCAAGTACTTAAGATAGGAAAGACATATAGGAAAGAGAGCTAAAATGTTACCTTATTTATTCCTACAAAAAAGGCAAGCATATGTTGTTTGGTCAGATTTCCATTTTAGCTATGAAAAAAGATTGATAATTTTGAAAAAAAATTAAGCACTTTTGGTCTGAAAATTTGATGATCTAAATCAAGAGAAAAGTACGCCAAAGTTTAAAATTGTCATTTTTAATAAACTATATCTTTCTATATTATAATGGAAATGATGATTTTGAATTTTGGCGTAATCTCCTTTAGATTCCATCTGCCAACTTTCCAGATGAAAATGCCCATAATATTTTTTCAAAATCACCTGTCTCTCTTTGGCGAATCTTAGCAAAATGGAAATCCAACCAATCAACAAATGCCTTCCTAGTTTTGGAAAATTAATAGGTAGCGTATTAGCTCTTTTGCATCTATTTTTTCTTTCCTATTTTAATTGCTTAATTCATGTATCACTCCAATCACAAACCAACTAAACTATTCTAGAATGATTAGCATTTAAAATTTAATTTTTATTGACATAAATTTTTAATTTAAAATCTTCCATCTCTATATAGTAATTTTTTCCTTTTAAGTCTCTCTCCTTGATAATAATCCAATTTATAAGAATATTATTTTTATCTATATAATATTTTTATAGTTTTTATTTAATGTGATTTGAAATTTTATTTTCAGTTCTTTCCTTTAAACGTGCATTATGCATGCTCGGTTGCTAGACATGAAAAAATTAACCACTCTTTTTCCTTCTATTTAGCGCTAGAAAAATAACTTAGACACCCCTTATATAAGTGTTCAAGTATGAATAGTTTGAGTGTTACTTCCATGGTCATACCCCTTTGCTTATAAATTGGGTTCGGGTGTGGCTGGGGGTGTTTTAGGGGTGGGGGGGGGGGGTGAGTGAGTCTTGAAGTGGTGTTATTACTGAGATTTGACCTCGAGTAATTATATTACTAGGGTGAGAGGAGGTCCAGTGGTAGTTATATATGGGTGGGACTCCCGTATGGGACTCCCTCCTATTCTTAAGAAAAAAGTATCATTAGTTTAAGAATATGTGTTAGGTCTTATTTGGGAAAAAATCAATAAGAAATAGACCATTTCATTTTAATCTTGTTGCTTTAGGAAGACTTGAATTCTTTTATTGTATTAGGAAGGTGCTCTTGAACTACCTGCAACAACCATAACCATCCATCTTTTCCCCAACTACTTGGGATCGCCTTCATGGATCCTCATTTGCCAAGGTGATCGTAAACTTTCTACCGTCAAAA